>NC_079431.1:13432824-13435324 GCF_026213295.1 Gadus chalcogrammus
ACCACACACACACACACACACACACACACACACACACACACACCCACACACACGGGAGAGCATGCACACACAAACACGCACATACATACACACACACATACACACACACAGACACACACACACACACACAGGAGAGCATGCACATACAAACACACACATACATACATACACACACACACACACACACACACACACACACACACACACACACACACACACACACACACACACACACACACACACACACACACACACACACACACACACATGCACACACAGGAGTGCATGCACACGCACACAAACATACACAATGTGGAATAGCACACACAAATGCACAAATGTATGCACTTGCACACCGGTATAGATACACACACACACACACACACACACACACACACACACACACACACACACACACACACACACACACACACACACACACACACACACACACACACACACACACACACACAGAGACACACACACAGTGGTATCCACATGAGGAAACATGTATAATCAGCCATGCAGAAATGTATGCACACACGCTCATACACATGCACAACATTAACACACATGCACACACGCAATATTAACACACATGCACAAACACATTAATTAACACACATGAACACAGGAGTAATAAAGAGACAGACACACACACAATCACACAGACATGCGCTCATGCAAGCCCACACACACTCATCCGCAAACAAAAAGCTGTGCAAATCATAACATAAACAGTGATCCTAACAAGGTTGATTGTGTAATCAATGGATTTAATCAGATTATTAGCTGTGGCTTGATTGTGTTGGTGTGTGTGTAAGTGTGTTTTGTGTGTGTGTTTGTGTCTGTATGTGTGTGTGTGTGTGTGTGTGTGTGTGTGTGTGTGTGTGTGTGTGTGTGTGTGTGTGTGTGTGTGTGTGTGTGTGTGTGCGTGCGTGCGTGCGTGCGTGCGTGCGTGCGTGTGTGTGTGTGTGTGTGTGCGTGTGTGTGCGTGTGTGTGTGTGTGCGTGTGAGTGCATGTGTGTGTGTGTGGGTGAGATAGTGTTTGAATGCCACAATTCTTTTTCAAAATGTGTGCAAATTATTTTTCCTCACAGCTTGACATTTATTTATGAGTTATACACGGACGACTTAAGAAAACCAGAGCCGTTTGCTCTGCTTTACAGAAAAACACAAACTGGGAAACATATTGACGTATTTCTTATTGTGTTTGAGGTTTGCTCCACCAAGCCAGGTCATTTTGTGGGAGGTTAGTGTGCCATTGAAAAATGTAATACCTTCAATAAGGATAGTTTAAACACAAAATCCTTGTCATGTTTTGTCAATAGCAAGACTGGGCCCTGACTTCCTAGCCATTAATGCATTTCCCTGATTGTTTGATTTAGTCTGTTCGTATCAGAGTTATAGAGTTAGGTACTCTGGAGTTAGCAGCTCTTTCTGAAATATACCTCTGGTCTGGTTTACTGAGCCACGGATGAGGAACAAGACAATGGACGCTGGGTCTGTTTTCTCACAGAGAAAACCATTGGTGTAGTGTGTCCCATTCCCAGGGTGTTCCACGGAATACGGTATCTCGGAACAAAACCGGGAAAATGACCCTGAAATCTATCATATAATGATCATGTAATGACCGCGGTATTGAGAGTAGAACCATCCTGGAGTGATTCACTTGTGTCTGCCTTAAACTCTGTGTCTGGTAATTACCTCATCGTCCAAACACACACACACACACACACACACACACACACACACACACACACACACACACACACACACACACACACACATATACACACAAACACATTCACAACCACACACATGCAACCACACACAAATAGCCTTTATCGCTCACCCATCTTCAGCTCCCAATCTTTTTATTCAGACCCAGCTCATCAGGTGGACTGTTTCCCATGCCCCCCCCCCCCCCGTTAACATGTGCCTCCACAAGATGAGCTAAAGACGGTCTAGACCAGGCCGGTTTATACTCACAGCCAATCCATTTATTGTCAGGGGTGGGAAGATGTTCAGGAGTTTCTTGTTTTGAACTCTGTATGCTACTGTATGCTCAACGAACACAGCAGTCCCTGGCTCTCTGTCCTGTCCTCTCCACTTCTCTCCTCTCCTCTCCTCTTTCACTCTTCTCTTCTCCTCCTCCTCCTCCTCCTCCTCCTCCTCCTCCTCCTCCTCCTCCTCCTCTCCTCTTCTCCTCCCTGGTCCTCTCGTCCCCTCTCCCCCTTCTCTCCTCCTCTCTTCCCCTCGCTTCTCCTCTCTTTTCCTCTCCTCTCCCCCTTCTCTCCTCCTCTCTTATCATCTCCTCTCCTTAATCATCCTCTCCTCTCCCCTCCCCACCCCCCTTCTCTCCTCCTCTCTCCTCCTCTCCACTCATCCCCTCCTCTCCTCCCTTCTCTCGTCCTCTCTTCTTCTCCTCCCTACTCCTCTCCTCTCTCGTCTTCTTCTCTTCTCCTCTCCACTCCTCTCTTCATTCATACCCTACTCT
>NC_079431.1:13440324-13442824 GCF_026213295.1 Gadus chalcogrammus
CACACACACAGCCCAAAAATGCTCTCAGACACACACACACACACACACACACACACACACACACACACACACACACACACACACACACACACACACACACACACACACACACACATACACACACAGCCCAATAATGCTCTCAGACACGCACACACACACACACACAAAAACTGTTGCACACACTTACAAAAACGAATACACACACATACACACACACCTTGACACAAACACACACAAACAATCGGGTGCAGACACCCACACAGACACACACTCAAGGCTGAACTCAGGGAACAAGTTAAGCCCCCCCCCCCGAAGTCCTTAACCTCCACTCAAAGGTCAAGGTGCTGCTACTGTTCATGGTGAGGTTATACTGCACACACACAATGGGTCACACAGCCCATAATATGCTACCCAGCACATCGCCAAATATTCCACTCACCTCCTTTCAAAATGCACAAAAACCCCTGTAAATTGCTGGGAGAATGTGGGGACAGATATTTCTAGGTTGACTGAGACAAGGGTCTTCGTCAGCCATTATCTATGTCAATGCATTGTTTATTTCACCCTCAACAAATATCTTGAGGAGAGCGTGGACATGAACAACAAGAAATTCTCTGGAGTGAAAGAACGGACACAATGATGGTGACTAAAATAATTCATCATCTTCACAAAAGTTTCACATATTTCACATATTCGTTTTTACTTTTTACGACCTCAAACTCACCTAAAAGTTTGTAATTGTTTCTCCAGCTTCACGCTGTCCTTCCGTACGGGTCCTCAATTGCTCAGGTTACATAGTGGGCCACCACAGTGAATATACACATTACCAGAAGTGTATGGTATGTGTGTTGGTGTGTGGAGTGGTAAGGAGGATGGGTATGACAAAGGAGAAGGCCATGCAGGTAGCTAACTGCTGCTCTATACATGCCCTCATGGGCTGGCGCACTATATGGTTGAGGCATGGCTATTTGTACCCAGGATGTACAAATAGTGTGTTTGTTTTTGGATCGTATTTTGTATTGCATTTCCTCTAGACTACACAGTACACACTGCTGACAAGCTATTCCGATTGTTTGTATCCTCTAATTTCTTGTGATATATAATTCTGTATTTATGTGGACATCAAATAAATTAAAAATATTCATGCGTGTGCCGTATGTGTGTGTGTGTGTGTGTGTGTGTGTGTGTGTGTGTGTGTGTGTGTGTGTGTGGTGTGATGTGTGTGTTGTGTGTGTGGTTGTGTGTGTGTGTGTTGTGTGTGTGTGTGTGTGTGTGTGTGTTTGTGTGGGGGGGGGGGGGGTGCTAAGGTTTCTAAGTGCAAAAGGGGCTCACCTAGTGATGATCGCTCTGCCTTGTCCTCATACCCTCTCCCTTCTGCACCAGCCAGCTCCAAACAGCACTATATACATGACACACTTACTGTGTTGTTCTCTGTTTGTACCATATACAGTATCTCTCCCCATCTCCTTTACCTAACTTCAAGCCTTTTCCTTTTTTCCCTTGCCGGATGCCCTTTCATTCCACTCTCTCCCCGATGCGTCACGTGACACCGTCAGCATCAGCAGCAAACAAACACGTCTTCCATTAATGGTCTTTGAACCGGGACCATCTTGTGTACATCAAAACTTAAGGAAAAAGCTAGGAATAGGGGGAACTGGCTGGTGGTAGAGTGCAGTGGTGGTGGATGTCTCTCACCCTGCAGCCTCTCTCTCTCTCGCTCTCTCTCTCTCTCTCTCTCTCTCTCTCTCTCTCTCTCTCTCTCTCTCTCTCTCTCTCTCTCTCTCTCTCTCTCTCTCCCTCAGTGCATTAATCTGACTGAGCCCTCCATCTCTCCGTCTCTTTCCATTTCCTTCCCTTGCGCCCCATCCCCCAGGACATGGCATCCAGGTGCTTTTCTTCGTCCTTTGCGTTATGCTGCTCTTCTCACCTTTTACGCCTTAGAAAGACTCACAACCACAGCTACCTCCCCCCCTCCTCCACCTCCACCCACCCTCCACCTCCACCTCCACCCTTCACCACCACAACCTCCTCCTTTCTTTGTTTGTTGGGGCTTGCCTGACACCCATTACTGTTACACCCTATTACATCAGTAATGAGTGACGGGGCGCTCTAATTAGCAATGTGTTAGCAGAGAGGGCCGACTATATCACCTCTCTCTACCTCCTCCTCCTCCTCCTCCTCCTCCTCCTCTCACCCCCAACCCTTTTTCCGCCAAGCCGCAACTGTGAATCCATCGCCGTGGCGACACCATTAGCACGGCCCCTCTAAGAGTTGCGGCTCCCGACTGTTAAAGCCATTACACTCATTACCGGCCAATCAGAGGGGAAGGTGTTATGGCTAATTGATAAGCTGAACAATGCATAAAAATCTTGTCTCTAATTGCCCTACGGGAAAGACAGAGAGAGAGAGAGAGAGAGAGAGAGAGAGAGAGAGAGAGAGAGAGAGAGAGAGGGGGGTGGTTAAGAGAGTGAGAGAGTGAAGAAGCATACAGAGGATAGAG
>NC_079431.1:13447824-13455324 GCF_026213295.1 Gadus chalcogrammus
CCCCGTCCCAGAATAAGTGACAACAACATGAAGCCGATATCATCTTAATACCATCTTCCGTTGGCCCCGTGTCCAAGTGGCTTGGGTCGCTGGGATGTGATCGACCACGGTGAGACCCCGTTCACCTCATATAAGTACAACACGCGCGGATAGTGAGCCGGCATCTGCGTGGATCTGTGTGTGGATCTGCGTGTCGGTCTCCCGCGGGCCTCCACGGAGGGCTGATCTGAGCTCTAATTAAAAACAGCCAAGTATGTTCGAATGATTAAATGGTTAGTCTCGCCGCGGGGAAGGGATATTTTGTTTTGCCTTTCAATTAGCGCTTGATTGGGCTTTTTCTGGGGGGGTCAGCTGTGAAATGGGAATTACATATGCGCAGAACGGCGTTGTAGGTGTTTTGCTTTTACTATACACTATACAGTGGCTCTCTTCTTCTCCACATGATTTGGAAACATTTAATTTGATGTTGGGTAGGCTTGCAAAGTGTTTTTACCCCTGGATATAGCTCGTCGGTGTCTTTAATTTCCTAACGAGTGTACGATTGCCCCCAGATTGGAAACGTTGTCACCAGCAGACGGCGGTAACACATGCCTTCGTGTTTCCAGCCTGCAGGTCTAAGAGGAGCCTTTATTTATCTCAACGTCGCCTATATTCCAAACATATGTTAAGCATTAACCATGCAACCTTCCCGGGGTTGTGGTCATAAAAAAACGTTTATTTGAGATAACGGATTATGTTGTGTATTATGGATGATCGGTGTTGCGCCTCAGAACAGGGGGACTGTAAATTGAGCCGTACATGGCAGGAGAATTCGGGGCTTAAAACGAAACTCCATTTTGGTACTTATATTGCCACCAAAATGTATGCCAATATATTGGCAAGAAAAAAGGACTTGATTGGACTTGCTGATTTGCCCACAGAGATGGTGCTTTCTGTTTGGTCTGCTCTGTTTTTTTTATTTTTATAAATTCGAATCATTTCTATCTACTTTTATACGTGTAAATCTCCACCAGACCCCAGTTTGTGGAGAGATTTCATGTGCTCCCCGTTTCAGCATTGTGGGGGTGACCCTCCTTTCACCCACCACCTCCTCCTCCTCCTCCTCCTCCTCCTCCTCCTCCTCCTCCTCTTCCCCCTCCTCCTCCTCCTCCTCCTCTTCCCCCTCCTCCTCCTCCCACTCCCCCCTGCCCATGTCTTCCTCCGCGAGCTGAAAGTCACCTGACCGAACGCCATGCAAATCATTCTCCTCTCGAACGTCATTGGCCACTCGCGGCTGATTTAACGCGGTGTCAGAGCGCATCATATGGCCGCCGCCGCTTTAACTAACTGCTCAACTCCGACAGGGAAAGTGGCTCAAATGCGCATTCTATCGTAGTGGATGTGAACCAACACGCGAAGAGAGGGTAAATACTGACGCGGAGAACATTTTATTTCTTTCGGATTATTACGTACCTTCTGTATTTGATCGATTTGGGTTAAGATAATATCTTTGAGAAGAGAAAGAAAAGCAGCCTTGCCAGTTCGCAACATAGCGACCGTTGCGCACCTGCCCAACATATTTAGAAATCACTTTTTTTCCTGTTGTTGGCAAACTTTAACAACCGGGTGAATGTATAGCATGATGATGGAAACTGACCTCCACTCCCCCGGACCCCAAACCAACACGTCCACGGGGCAGACGGGGTCGAACAGTGGGTCTAAAGCAAACCAGGACCGGGTGAAGAGACCAATGAACGCGTTCATGGTTTGGTCCCGCGGTCAGCGGAGAAAGATGGCCCAGGAAAACCCCAAAATGCACAACTCTGAGATCAGCAAGAGACTGGGCGCCGAGTGGAAGGTGATGTCCGAGGCTGAAAAGCGTCCGTTCATCGACGAGGCGAAGCGGTTGCGCGCCATGCACATGAAGGAGCATCCGGATTACAAGTACCGGCCGAGACGGAAGACCAAAACTCTGCTGAAAAAGGACAAGTATTCCCTAGCCGGTGGACTGCTTTCTGGAGCCGGGGGCGCCGGTGGAGTTGGTTTAGGGGTCGGCATGGGTTCATCTGGGGTCGGGCAGAGGTTAGAGAGCCCTGGGGGCCACGGAGGCTCCGCTGGCTCTGGTTATGCACACATGAACGGCTGGGCTAACGGTGCGTACTCTGGGCAGGTCGCTGCGGCCGCGGCGGCGGCGGCGATGATGCAAGAGGCTCAGCTCGCCTACAGCCAGCACCCGGGGAGCAGCGCTCACCACCACCACCACGCACACCACCACCACTCGCACAACCCCCAGCCGATGCACCGCTACGACATGACGACCCTGCAATACAGCCCCATCTCGAACTCTCAGGGCTACATGAGCGCCTCTCCGTCCGGCTACGGGGGGATCGCCTACACGCAGCACCAGAGCTCTGGCGTCTCCTCTTCGGCCGCCATGGGGACGTTAGGGTCGCTGGTGAAGTCGGAGCCGAGCGTAAGCCCTCCTGTCAGCACACACTCACGGGGTCCTTGCCCCGGAGACTTGAGAGAGATGATAAGCATGTATTTACCGACCGGAGAGCCGGGGGAGCCGTCAGTGCAAAGTAGACTCCACGCCTTGCCGCAGCATTACCAGAGCGCGACGGCTGGAGTCAACGGGACGGTCCCGCTCACACACATTTAGAGCCGAAAGAAAGATAACATAAGAGTAATCATTGAGAAAAAAAAACTGCAAACAGATAACACATAACCAAATATTTACCTCTTTTCTAAATCATCCCGGTCCCAGAACTACCTGCATTTTGTACAGAATGTTTATGATAATGTAAATGAAGGGAACATAGCATATTCGTCTGGGCTTTTTTTGAACAGCCACCAGTGGAATTATATAACGAAGATAATGTTCAAATATTGGTTATTGTGAAATCATTTTTGTCCATTACTTAACACAGTCTTAGTCGAGGGCTATGCCAAGTTTAAGCGGATATTTGGTTAAAATGTCTCATAAATTGGGGGTTCTTGTAAGTTATTGAAAATGAAAAAAGCTGTGTCATAATCATAAAAAGTGCTTTAAATGATATATGAAAAACGCATTCCTTACACATTTGTTGTTCATTTGCAGAAGCCTATGTCTATTAATTATCAAATACTTTCTTTTTATTGTAATAACATAATTATTGTAAATTGTGAATAATTTTAATATTTCAAAAACTGACGGGCGACTGCTGTTGTAATTTAAGTGCTTTTCTGCAAGTGAAAGGCCCTGATATTGCAATGAAGAAAAATTGAATAAATTTCACAGATTTTGCTTTGATTCTTAAAATCCCGGTCTTAGATTGGTTGTTTTTACTACATTGTCATCAAATCATGTTGACTTAGGCTCTTTAGACCATTTTTTTAAATTTGCTCACAGCCACTAGAACACACTATATGTTTCCAAAATATTGGCTAATTGTTTCTGCGTAATCGTGCGTAAACGACCGAGTCAGTCGACCACAGACAATATTCCATCTATAGCATAAGCTGATGCTTGTTCTTTAAGTGTGTAAGAACATAAATAGACTAGTTTCAGATTAGATATGGCTTGATTGTGGCATGTGTATGCGTGCGTAATGTATACTTGCTTTACGCTTGAGCATGTGTGTGTTTGTGTTTGTGTGTGTGTTTGTGTTTGTGTGTGTGCGTTAGTGTGTGTTTGAGTTTAAATGCAATAACAAAGCCTAGAATAGCCTTTACGCGTAGTTCGTTATTGGACATCTCCTTCCCCAACTATTCCTCCTGCGTCATGGTAGCGGGCCGCAGGTCTCTCCTCTGGGTTATTTGGAACAGAGGTAAATGATAAAACATTCTGTGTAGGGACATCTATTGATGCCGGATCATTTATTGACATTCATATACACATATATTTATTTATTACTTGACTCCTACATTATTTACTCAACCATGAAGATGCCAGTGTAGAAAATTGGATGCTCTGCGATAGATGATTGACTGAAAACTGTGCATCATGATTTCTCTTAATTTGCCCTCTAATCGTCATTTAGTAATGGGTTTTCTGAGAGGTTGTATGGAATATTTAAAAATCTATTAAGAGAATAAGCTTCTCACGGAGTGCTTTTATCTGTTTAGAATTAAGAAAGCATAAACCAAATCTAAGAGTACTCCCGCACATGTAAAACATTTTGTCAACGTTTGGAAAATGCTGCTTTTTACTCAACAAATGTAGGCCTAAAGAACGAAAATGGTGAGAAAACAAAAAATCCTCAACTAACATTTTAAGATCAGACACAAGATAACTTAAATAAGGCCAGATATGATCTCACCTTTGTCCATTGGATAAAGAGCATGTCGTATTTCCATTTCATTATGCCACTGGAACATAGACCCTGTCTGTTTTTTATAGATTTCCAGAGAATCAAGATTAAGGTTCCTTGAGCTGAAAAATAACGATGGACATAAAGAGTCGCTGAAGACTTTAAGGTTTATTCTAATTTAATTGTTACTTTTATTTGATTCAACTCATTGGCACATGCATGAATAGCCCACATGGATTTAGGATTATGACTTACAATTATGCAATAATGTTATTATTATTATAATTATAATAATTAGTATTACTATTATTATTACTATTATTATTATTATTATTATTATTATTATTATTATTATTATTATTATTTCATCACATATACTGACATAAAATGTGTTGGTTAACAAATTCAAATGGCAATTATTTTATCCAACAAATGGTTATATTTGTGTTTATCGCGATTATCTGAAATGTAATCAGAACAATTTGCCCATAAGATCTAAAATTCTCCCAGCCCTGCATGATAAGTTAAGGCTGAGAAGAGACCAGGTTGACCACATGTTGCACAGTGCAGGACATGGCCGCAGCACATCATTTAAGAAGGGCTTTAATGTGCTGTTTACCAGCCTTATGGCTTTTAATGATATAGCAATACAATTCAGAATAATCGATATGTAATGGAGATATCTGATCTTAAAATAAAATAATAGCCTCCTAATAGCTGATGATGGTGATATATGAGGCTGGATTTATATTTGGCTTCCAAATATAACAGCCATGCATGTGCAAATTGTAGGGTACTCGTTCAAGCTTAGTCAAACGTCAAATACATATTATGGAACTTCTTTCCACCGATGACAAGACGTATAGCACGATACATTTCCATGGCTCACACGTTAGGTTTGCCGCGTAAATGATTTCCAAGAGATAACCAAACAAACCAAAACAACTGGAGCGACACACGTCTTCACCTAACAGGTTGAAGATGGCACGGCGTGGATACAGGCACGTTTCCCGTCTCGCACCAATCTCCTTGTTTTCGCCTAGTGAACAGAGGGGGAGCGTTAAACACAGAGACCCCAAATAGGCGCAGCGCGTCACGGCGCATTGACAGACTTAAACGGAGCGTTCTGGCAAATTTAACCCGAATAAAGTACACCTCGAAGAAGAGGATAGGCTGTAGTGCATCATAAAGGTGGGTCGTTAGCGGTGTGTGTGTGTGTGTGTATGTGTGTGTGTGTGTGTGTGTGTGTGTGTGTGTGTGTGTGTGTGTGTGTGTGTGTGTGTGTGTGTGTGTGTGTGTGTGTGTGTGTGTGTGTGTGTGTGTGTGTGTGTGTGTGTGTGTGTGTGTGTGTGTGTGTGTGTGTGTGTGTGTGTGTGTGTGTGTGTGTGTGTGAGTGTGTGTGTGTGTGTGTGTGTGTGTGTGTGTGTGTGTGTCTCTGTGTGTGTGTGTGTGTGTGTGTGTGTGTGTGTGTGTGTGTGTGTGTGTGTGTGTGTGTGTGTGTGTGTGTGTGTGTGTGTGTGTGTGTGTGTGTGCGTGTGTCGATGTATGTGTGTGTATGTTTGTATGCATTTGTGTGTATGTGTATGTTTGTATGCATGTGTGTGTGTGTGTGTGTGTGTGTGTGTGTGTGTGTGTGTGTGTGTGTGTGTGTGTGTGTGTGTGTGTGTGTGTGTGTGGTGTGTTTGTGAGTGTGCGTGTACGCGTGCGTATCTGTCTGTCTGTGCCCACGTTATGCGCACGACGCATGCGTGCGTACGTGAATGCGGACCGACCAATAAATCTCTCCACCATAAGATACTAGTCTTATCTTGTAGCCACCGATATATTCTGCAGCAGGAGGCCATCAGCGCCAGACGCACACTCTGCGCTCGTAAAGCCCCGATCCCTTGCACTCCCTGTCCTAAATTGGGATAATTAGCGTCACTTTATCACGCCTCTGCATATTTCCTCCGTTCTCCCCCTAAAAAAAATTACCAAACAGCCTGCTCTCGTTCGCCCGCTCTGTCACAGAAGATTATGGAGACAGATTGCACAGAACGAATGTGCCGGGTGAGATTAGCGCGAAATAGAGAAAGCAACTGGGCCAATGAATTCCTCGCGAGGGCCTTATCGTGCAATTACACGTTGACATGTTTAACAATCTTGCTGCCTCTTAATCCTGCGGTCTTCCAGGAGCGGGTCTATCTACCCACAGCTCCTACCCGCTCTGTTCCGCCACACAGACCTAATGCACCGAAACACGGCGCCGCTGCACGGCAACTTTACACAATTACCCATTGGTTTTTCAAACTTTGACAAATATTTTTCATACTTATTTTTTACTTATTATTATTATTTTTTTTCTACTTCTGATTTCTCCTCTTCTACTTCTTTTTCTTCCTCCTCCTTTTCCTCCTCCTCATCCTCTGCTTATGTGCTTCATATGGACGCGTGTTTAATGATGACGCGCTTAATGCAGCCTATTATTGCACTTACCATTTGTGAATAATGCGCCGCACCGTTTTTGGGGCTTATCAAACGTTTTAATTTCCAATTAAGGAAAGATAAGAGCCCCAGCACAGTAACACGAATAGCATTTAGGACGGAGAGTAACAAAAAAATCGGGAAATTAATTAATAGTTAATTTAAGACGTTTCTCACCTCCTTGTTCCTTCCCCGCTCAGACCCCCCTCCTCCCCTCTCCCCTCTGGCCCCTATCGTCCCTCCTCCTCCCCCCATGCCTCCCGCCTGGCGGGGAGCTGGGCCTGTGTGGGAGTGATTGTGTGAGCGCAACTGTAGGAATTTGGCAGCGGCCGCCGGTTGGAGAGCCGCCCCACGCTGAGTCCCATTCAGCGGGCAGCTCGCTGTGAGGTTTGGGAAGTTTCAGTCAGGCGTACAACTCAATGCACCCACAAAGACGATTACAAGCCCCAGCGCATTCCTTAAGGGGACGTGAGAGCGACGCAGGTGCGAGGGGGACGGGGGACGGGGGACGGGGGACGGGGGACGGGGGACGGGGGACGGGGGACGGGGGGGACGGGGGAGCAACACCCCCGTTAGAGAAGTGATAAAAAAAAGGGGGACAGTGCTCCAGCAGCCTGGGACCCCACAAAACCACGCGAGCCACGGGGATCCGGGGCTTTTTAAGGGAGGAATGAGGAGGAAGAGAAACTCGTAAGAAGACGATGAAAGTTTCGGAGGGGTCACACCTGCCCTTCCTGTCGTTTAAATGAATGCATGAATGAGAATT
>NC_079431.1:13475324-13487824 GCF_026213295.1 Gadus chalcogrammus
TATAATTGGTATCTGCTGCTATCTAGAGACCAAAAAAACTAAACAATAATAATATAATTCTCAAGAAGCTGAAATTTGGGAATAAATGTAGACCATTTGACTTGTTTGGTAAGCTATACGGCCTAACACGCATTTTAGGTTGCTGTTGCATCATACAATTTGCATAAAAGTAGGTATTATTTATAAGAAAACGATTTATCCGTAGGCCCACGGCTTTATAGGAGAAGAACATCCTGAATTTCAGCAATTTAGCACGCACTTCCACCTTCTCAATTTCACCATTAGATGGCAGCATATACTCGCTTTTCTTGCAAGCCGGTACATGATATTTCAATAAATCCATCTCCTAGTAAGTGCCTGGTGCTGATTTTCACATTTACGTGAACTAACTGGTTCATGAACTTTTGATTAAACATTAAAGCAGCCCAAAAATCTGCAAAGAGCTTCTTTATTGTCCTATTAATAAGAGTTAATACTCCTGTTATACACTCAGATACTCACACAATTCTAGAGTCAGTGAACTATACATCAGACTAGACCAATTTCTCACTCCCGAATTGGGGTTCTTATTCATGGTCAGGTCACAGTCAGTGGGGAAATATCAAAAATCAAGGGTTCAATCTGATTGGGTGATAATGTAACATATGGGTGGGCTGCAGATTGCAACGACCAACAATTTTGAAGGACTCCGTTAATTTTTAATCAACATCCCTCTTTTGAAATAATAGTCATTTCAGGCATAATTAGGAGGTTAACCGTGGTTTAATGTTGGACGCCAATTAGGCCCTCATATGTTCAAGCCTTTGATAATTACAACACTGACTCTAATTGATCGGCCCAATAGAACAGATCTGCAAGGAACTGGAGTGACGCGTCCTCCTGTCCATAGGCTGCTATAATATACTTATTGTGATGCCTCCTCAGGTATCGGGTTTCGAGAAAGTGACAGAAAACATTCATGCACATTTGGTAGGTAACACATGTTACCAGAGATACCCAAGCCTATGGAATACCAGAATAGGCCTACACGTCCATCAAAGTAAGAAGCGGAGTCGACCACCTGAGACGGACACAAACACAAACAACAAACAAAACCTACACACAATAGGCTGCGTGCAGACGTATCCATTATGGAAAACTGGTTCATTAAACATGCATGAAGCTCGGGGCTGGAGGAGGTCACCAGCGACAACAGGAATCACTGCATCTGGCTAGAAGTGCCGAACCTCCAGCTCTATGTATTATTAAGAGCGTCTGCGCTAATTAAAAGCCACTTCTCCGCAAATAAGTGTCTGGACAAGACACGCCAAGGCCACGCCTTGTCATCCCATCTGGTAGGCCTAGTGGACTTCAAAACCAAACAAAGACCGTAAGAAAAAAATATCTATATTAGCATGGCTTATTTAGTAGTTGGTTATGATTTAGAGGCTTGATCCTCAGATTGTATCCGTAATGCTATATAAATTATCCTCTTTGTCATCGTCAAACATTGTGGGTCTCTGACTGGGATGATAATCGGTGTGCGTTGTGGTTTTGCGTTGTGAGTTTACTGGTATGAAGTGCTCCCTTAGGGAACTCATGGGAATTAGGACTTATGATTAAAATATGAACAGTGTTCTGGCCTCCCCCCAAAGTTTCCATTTATTAACACACTGCATACGATGATACGATGTCAAGCAAACGAAGTAGGCCTAAAGTTGATTTCTGATACAATAAACCCCAGTAGCCTACTCCACAATGAACTAATCCTCAAAGGTTATGAGGCTCACTGCAGTCAAGACATGCAGGTAGAAGGCACAGTGGGATTACTCCATGAGAGGTTACAGTCATTTGCTTCTTTATTTTTATAGTGCAGCCTTCAGCTGTACCGTATGCCCGGAGGGAAGGGAAAATGTAATTGCGCATGCGCAGCAGCATAGTCATCTGACGTGTGAATGCAATGAGCGATTCGCATTGCACTGTTGTGGAGGACCATCTCTGGATATGCACAGCGCAGATAGACTAGGGAAAATCCCATGTAGCCATAATTTAACAGACGAATACGCAGGAAATAAAGCGTAAGTGATTTTCCGTTGGTCCAATCAAGATCATTCCAGCAAATCGACGTAGAAATGTAGCAGTCGGCTGGAGTGAGTGTGTGTGTGTGTATGTGTGTGTGTGTGTGTGTGTGTGTGTGTGTGTGTGTGTGTGTGTGTGTGTGTTGTCACTCGGCCAGTATAGTTGCTGCATGGCTGTTCCACACCGCTGACGATGACGTGAAAACCAGAGCCGCCGACTTACAGACCGCTGCTCCGTATCCACATACATGGAGACACAGCCGGTCGTGAACGATGGATTGCGGTGAAAAGCTCACAGTTAGGTAGCGGTTTACCCGGGACCCGAGAAGAGTGTGTGACCATCCACTGCACAGTCGTGTCGCCGCGGAGCAGCACTGAGGAGGAGAGGATGGATTTCAGCGTGCTACGGAACCTCATCAGTAGATACGTAAGGGGCCCAAGCATCAATGTTGATATGTTGTAATCTGTGTCTTCTTCCAGTCCAACCCATGTCTGTTCATGTCATCATGTTGGTCTTTTGACTGTCCATCTCCGTCCTCTCATTAGGTAGAATTATGTTTACAAATCAACATAATCTGTTTTGTTGAAATCCGGCAGGACTGAGTAGGCCGGTATAAAACGGTCATTTTATAGATTATAATTTATGTATTTGACAAGCCATTTACTTTTTACATACTGCAAATACAGATGCACTCAAGGGTGTTTCATGCATGGACACACCTCTGCACTTGCTTTAAGTTTCTTATAAAAACCTGAATTGCCAACGTTAGGTCAAGACCTGTTTTATATTTTTCCCCAAAAAAAACTTATTTAGCCTATCATATACACATTATGTAGGCCAAGTAAACAACATTTGTATATGGCACAGGAACGGAGATAAGCACAAACCATATATGTAGCATTAGCTAGGCAGAACATAGCCCTCACAACATGTTGACATCTTCAATAACTCACTCACTATCAAGATGAATAGGAATCGATCGCACCACCTCCTTTACTCTTATCAATGATCTTGGTTGCGGTAGCCACTAGTTCAGCATCGTTGGTGGTTTGTGTGTGCGTTTGAAAAAAGAATAAATAAAGAAAGTCCCCCCTTGCCATCAACACAACAGCCTGTGATTGTGAGCCATGATAATAGGCAGCTGGCTAGTGGGCGGTTGTAGCACAGAAAATGACCCAGTAGAAAGCGGGCCTGTCTCTCAATGGACCTGCATGGCTCATCAGAAGAGACTTGTGGCACTTGTACACATGTACCACGTATACTCTGCAATCTCTGACCTGACCCCAGCCCTGGAGCAGGTGATGTTCAAAATAATTGCTTATTAGTCTGTGTGTGTGTGTGTGTGTGTGTGTGTGTGTGTGTGTGTGTGTGTGTGTGTGTGTGTGTGTGTGTGTGTGTGTGTGTGTGTGTGTGTGTGTTCTCATAGGGGAGTATACACACATACATGTGTGTGTGTGTGTGTGTGTGTGTGTGTGTGTGTGTGTGTGTGTGTGTGTGTGTGTGTGTGTGTGTGTGTGTGTGTGTGTGTGTGTGTGTGTGTGTGTGTGTGTGTGTGTGTGTGTGTTCGGTGTACATGTTTCTGCATGTGCTTGCCCATTTGTATGTATAGCACATTTAATCATAGGGGAGCATACACGCAAACACATGTGTGTAACTTAGTGTAGGTTAAATTAGCACAGTTCAGTATGAGAAAGTGTTTGCGTGTATGTGTGTTCATGTGCATGTGTGTTTGTTTAACACATTTACTCATAAGGGAGTTTATGCACACGTGCCCATAACATTGTGTAGGATAAATTATTATTGTTCAGTGTGAGTAAGAGAGTGTGTCTATGGAAGTGTGTGTGTGCACGTGTGTGTGCACGTGCCCCAGTGTGTTTGTGTGTGTGTGTGTGTGTGTGTGTGTGTGTGTGTGTTTGCATGTGAGTTTGTTGGTGCTCGTGTGCCAGTGTATGTGTGTGTTTGTGTGTGCGCACGTGCCCCGTGTGTGTGTGTTTGTGTATGCGCACGTGTGTCTGTGTGTGTGTGTGTGTGTTTGTGTATGCACGCATGCCTGTGTCTGTGTGTGTACGTGTGTTTGCACACGTGTGTGTGTGTGTGTGTGTGTGTGTGTGTGTGTGTGTGTGTGTGCGTGTGCGTGTGTGTGCGGACATCTCTCTGTGTGCACCACAAGGCGAGGGGGGGAGGGGGTGCTGGGGCCATGAAGGATGAAGCCACAGTGGCTACTGTCAGGGGAAATCAGACACAGTCGTGAGGCGTGGAGGAAGAGGAAGAATGTGAGGAGGAGGAAGAGGGCTGGGGTGGATTGACCTCTTCCCTCACCCCAGCCCACCATTGTCACTTTGCATTGGGATCGGCAATAGGCAGACAAGTGCACATTAATAAAATATCGATGAGGAAATTGCGGGACATGGATATGTGTGTTTGTGTTTGTGTCTGTCTTTGTGTTAAGCTTCTGACTGGGCTCACAACTTTACAATCTCATACGGCATGCCTGTCCATATGAGCACACACTGCCGATCAATATATTTACTTAGAAAATCTCTAGAGGATATTAGCGTGATGTGTTATAATTGAGTAGCGCTGTTTATAGATTATCTATTGAGCCTGCGTTCACGGTTCCTTGTTAACAGGTTTTCTTGTCAAATTATAATTTTAATGCGGCAGTGTGATCCTAGCATCCGCGATTATGGAATATTATGAACTGCTATAGTTGTGTATCATATTAGTATAATAGTTGCATGGTTTTATAATAGTATATAATTGTAGTTTAGTACTAGCAGTAATTTGGTTGTGTATGTGAGCTTCTGTACTTGGCCATGGACATTTGTTTGTGTGTGTGTGTGTGTGTGTGTTTGTGTGTGTGTGTGTGTGTGTGTGTGTGTGTGTGTGTGTGTGTGTGTGTGTGTGTGTGTGTGTGTGTGTGTGTGTGTGTGTGTGTGTGTGTGTGTGTGTGTGTGGGTGAGTCAGGGTGTGTAAGGGAGTGTAATTATTTCCGTTACAATGTGTGACTGTGCGGAGTGTGCGCACACACACACATGTTCGTGCCAGAAGCTGGCTGTTGAAGTCCTCTGATAATAGGAGTGGTGTGTGATCACTCGGACTGGCACTTAGCCGGACGTCCCAGGAAAGACGACATGAGGTCATTAGCTCTCCAAGGCGGATTGCTGCACGGATGAATGTGTCCCATATAAAACATCCCGGGGATCACTCAACGTTCAACGGTGCACCCTGGTATCTTCAAAGCATAGCATCGACGTTGCTCTTAATGCGGCTGTCATTAACAACATTTTATCAGGGGACCCAGATTGTTGCGTTGACATTTTTTATTTCCAGGCGCCAGCCTCATTGTTGCGGCCCTGGTTGAAATGTGTGATGGGTAATGGACTCTGCCCAACGATCTGCCACTGGGAAAGCATTGATTTGATGGAAAGTAGCTGTCGATAAAAATAAGTATAATCATAAAGTATATGCTAGTAACCATCACACATGTCAGCAGCCCCAGCTGGTGACAACATTCCAACATAACAAGACATCGTAACAAACACAACATAGTGTGATCCCGGAGTAAACCTCTCTATGTATACACACACACACACACACACACACACACACACACACACACACACACACACACACACACACACACACACACACACACACACACACACACACACACACACACACACACACACACACACACACACACACACACACACACACACACACCCAGGCCAAAAAGTTCAGAGTTCAACACTCCTGAATGACCTACGGTCTTCCTGTAGGAATCGTTGAGACAAATGACCCCTTACTCTTTATTAATTTTTAAGATAATAAAGCATACAGGACTTAATAGTGGGTAGTTGAAAGCCCGTCGGTAGGTTCCAACCCTGTTGTTCTGAAGGGAGTTACGTGTTATGAGGGGCTGGCTTCTGGCTGCGTGTGTGAGATCACTGCGAGCTCTACAGCTTTAAGGGGGCTTGGAATGGGAGCCCTCGGCCTTGCTGGCTTGCTAAAGGCCACATTAGAGTGTGATGCTACCAAAGGCTAAGGTCAGCCTACTGCAGTAGAGGCTATCTTCTTACGTAGGTGTCAAGAACACTCTGGGCTTTGTGTTTGTGTAGAGCTCTGCCCAGGGGCCCGTCGGCTTGTGGTCTGAGGCCAGGCCAGGCTGGGTGTGTATCTGAGAAGTGAGGCCGTGTAAATCTGATACTACTGGAATGTGTGTATTTCTGACTACATTTCTGAACCGCACGCACGCACGCACGCACGCACGCACGCACGCACGCACGCACACACACACACACACACACACAGTTCAGTCAGAAATATACTCTGCAATGTGTGCTGCGTGTGTGTGTATCTGTGTGTGTGTGTGTGTGTGTGTGTGTGTGTGTGTGTGTGTGTGTGTGTGTGTGTGTGTGTGTGTGTGTGTGTGTGTGTGTGTGTGTGTGTGTGTGTGTGTGTGTGGAAATATGAGAGAGCAGTAATGATGGGGGAAGATTTAATATCAAAACATTTGGATGCCTCTCGATTCAAATTTCAAAGACGTTTCTTTTCATTTATTTATTTATATTCCCGGGAGCGGATTAAGTTAGTGGGAGGAAAGGAGAGCGAGGTAGCACAACTGGATTATAGACTTATGTAACGGTTAGATCACATCAAGAAGAGTGGTGAAGTGAGGAAATGGGAATTAAAAGAATGCATATTTCTTTGTGGGGGGGTTTTAATCCTCCTGTCTGCCTGAATTTTTTGGTCTATTGCCGGAACAGCAGATTATTTTATATGTAACTTTACAGGTCAAGATAAGTGCAAGGAAAACACTACTACTAGTATACCAGCTATAATTATCTGTATCTATCTTGGTGAAACTCATTAGGAAATGGACCAATGACATTTCCTTTTAGTTGTATTGAAAGAAGATTAGATCGATAGTCGCTAGATATCTTTAATGACACACCTTATTTGGTTTGTTTTCCTTTCCTGGTATTGATGTGTGCTTTGGCTTTCGAGGCTGCCCTTTTGCATGTGTTTTGATGAACATAGTGTCTTTTATTCAGAAGGCCCTGATTGGGATGATGACAACCAGATTTCGCTTTATTCAAAAAGGTAAAAAGAAATGCCAATCGGTGCATTAAGTGACATTATGCATCATTACTCATGCTGCATGTTAACTCCTCTGTCTTGTGCATGTTTCTATATGCTGGTTGCTGTGGTGACTAATGGTGTATGAGTGACGTTGTGTGTGTGTTTTAGCCCGTGACGATAATCAAGGTCTCTTGGTTTCTTTTTATCCGGAACGCTCCATCCACTGGCTCAATGAACGAGGTGGCTCATCATTTCATTAGTTTTGAATAAATACGAGACGTGTTAGTGATCAGATGTGTGTGTTTGTGTGTGTATGGAGGCAAATCACGACCATAATGTTTCGATATAAAAATTAAATAGCTTTTAAAATTCCAAACATTATGACTCTGATTTGCTTTGCACTTTGCATTGTGTATGTGTGTTTGTATATGTGTGTGTGTATGTGCACGGCACGTGTGTGTGTGCGTGTGCACTCACTAACAGTAGTACTAGTAGTAGTAGGGTAATGTCATCAGATTTAGTAGGTAGCCTTTCAAAATAAAAGCGTCATACCCCAGAGGGGATCAGTGCCGTGCCGGTGTGCGACGCGTCATCGCTGCATTGTGTGAGTGTGCCCTCTCCCTCCTACCCTGTTGAGTTAACAAGGGCAGTTCATTAAGGCGCTCGCTCAGTCAGGGGAATTCAATCTGGGACCTAATGAGGGATACCTGCTTAACACGGTCTGTGGCGCCACAGGCCAGCGTTGGGTGGGTCGGTGTGGGGAGGAGGAAGGGGATCAGGCGAGGCTGCTGCTGCTTAATCAGGTCACTTAATGGTGGATGCCTTTATTATCCCTGGCTGTGCTTCAGGGGAGGCGGGAGGCTGGTGCTGGTGGAGATGCTGGTGGTGGGGAAGGCAGATTGCTTCATGGTGAATGAAACTTGAAAGAGCAGGGTTTCATGTGGAGATGAAGGGTTTGAGGTTGGTTGGTGATGAGATTCCCCTAAATGATAGAATGATGAGAATATGAGGGATGATGTATAATGTCTGACAGAAAGTGAAAACATAATTCTTTCTGTCATACCATCCTTTAAATGTCTAAAGAGGACGATTTAAAATAAATTACATAAATTCTTCCATGTCGCAGCAGACAATATAAATGATGGTACCTTATATCAGTTCTGCAGTACATTAAAAGTACTTTTACATAGTATATGGTGTCCGGGCCATCAAGATTAATTCATGAATCTGTATTGGCAAACTGATCCCGAGAGCAGCACTTCCACGGGGGATGAGGAGAGTTTCCTTTAAGCCTGAGAAGATGAACCACTAACTGGTTGCTTAAAATGAAGTGTACTGTAGAGCGTTACTGTGATGAGGAAGCTCTCTCTCTAATCCTGGCCAATAAAGTGTCTGACCTCCACACACACACACACACGCAAGCACGCACACACACACACGCCACACACACACACACACACACACACACTGTAGATCTTAGATATTATATCCCTTTTGGGATCTAATCAATTCGTCAAAACGTGTTCAGTTGTGACCCAATGCTCCCCCTCGATGATGATGATGATGAAGATGATACTAACAGCCGTGTTATAGCCCTGGGACCGTTTGAACACAATGGAGCCACGGGACCCTGAACCGGCCAAGAAGAGGGAAGGAGCAGCCGATGATAACAGCGGGCAAGAGGGCTGATACGGATCTAGGCAGATTAATGAATAGATAGATACACATCACAAAACTCTCTCTCACCCTCGCTCTATTTCTATCTACCTGTCTCAATCTATTCCCCCCTCTTGTTCTATGTCCTTATTTCTCTCTCTCTCTCTCTCGTTCTAGTTCTCTCTCTTTCTCAGCTTTTTCTCATTCTATTTCTTGATCTATTTCTCTCTCGTTCTATTTCACCCTTTTTCTCTACCGCTCAGTCTCTGTCTCTCGCTCTCTTGCTTTTTTCCGTGTCCTTCCTTCACGCTTAGACAGGCAGAGTGAGACACTACCTCGTCCAGGAGGTTTAAACATCATATAAAAAGATTCCTTCGTTTCTTCCTTCCCTTATCGACTTCGTAACCATCAAAGCAGGTTAACCCTCTGTAATCACGCCCCCTGAATCCTTTTCAGATGAAGTAAGGTAGGCAGAGAAGGACGTAGGAAATAAGAGCAAAGGAGATGAGGCTGTAGGATTAGAATTAGGGCTGCTCGATTATGGAAAAAATCATAATCACGATTATTTTGGTCAATATTAAAATCACGATTATTCTAACGATTATTTTTGAGTTTGAAAACATGATGTATTTATTCAGCATGTCTCTCCCAACAATACTTGCAATTTCGCCTTAGAAAATTACACAAAATTGTCTAAAAGAAAATGTTCAAATATAACAGATATGTATCCAGCTGCACTTTCTATAAAACATAAAAATAAAAATAAAACGAAAAATCTATTGTATTAGTTTTTTGATCGTTTGACGCAAAAAACGAAATCGAGGGTGTAATTCGATTATCGCCCAGCCCTAATTAGTGTGGATGTTGATGCGGTGAGGCAGGTGGGCAGCAGAAACGGGTTCGATTTGGGAATAGCTTTATGGACCCACACTTGTTTACATTCTCACCATTCAGCCTGCACGCAATGTTTATACACTGCTCGTGAAGCACCCATGAAAGCTGTGGAACACACACACACACACACACACACACACACACACACACACACACACACACACACACACACAGGTTGCAGCAGGTGCTTCTCCATTTTGGTCCTACACTTTTCACGATGCATGCACCTCACACAAACCACTCTACAACATTATCCATCCAACCACTTCTCTTATGTATATATTAATGTATCTATATATATCTCGCCTGCAGAACCGCATTTATTTTTGACTTTTATTATCACACGGGTTAGACCGACCTACTAACCCACCAGGTGCACAGACGTGAACTGTCACACACACACACACACACACGCACCCTGGCTTATTGCGTGGTGTACAGAGTTGTTCTGGCAGCGTCGCCCATATCGCCTTTAGGTGAGCCGTGTTGGTGAGCAGATGGATCTCCCTGTCAACATGCCCTCTATTACGGGGACTATGTTTGGAGACCGTTCCCCCCCTGCCCCTCACCCCCCCCTGGGACCAGGCCGCTTAACGTCCCCGGCCTCTTCAGCAGATCCCGGTCTTGACCTTCCCCCAGGGTCTCCGGTTGGCCTAGAAGCCCGACACTTTACTCATGACAAATTTTCTGCTTGAATGAACTTTTAATCCCTAAATGCATGGCTCAAGTGAGCGCTCATGCTATTCCGCTTGCCCTCTGTATTGTTGTTGCTCATCTTTTTTCATCAGTCGAGATGTATATATTGTTGTTACTTTCCCTTACTCATTCATTTTCTGTCTCCGCGCTGCTTTTCTCCTATCTTTCATTTCCCAGGGCATTAATCAGTTGCTGGCTCTTGTGTCCTGCCCCCCCCCAGCCCCCCGCATGGGGCCACAGTAGAGGGCCTGATGACTATTTTTACCTGTCTGTCTAAGGCCTTTTATCGACCGAACTCTCCCTCTCTGGCAAGACTACCGCTACTTTAGAATAATAGGAAAATGATGGTGGTTATGAATTCCACACAGCTTTGCCAGTTTTGCGGGTAGGGGGTTGTTATTGTGTGTGCCACTGCCAGTGCTGGAAATCTATGCCACGGATACATAAAGCCGCCAACATCTTTACTTTAATCTTCATGAAAAGTGTTGAGCACAACTTGAATCGAAAAAAATAATTAAATTAAAACAGGTTTATTTTTATTACACATGGTGTTAAACTGGCATGCTATTAAAACCTTTCTGGACCATGTCCCCAGATAGCTTGAAAAACAGATATATTATAAGTTGATATTATGTGGTAATGTCTCTTCCAAACGAAGCCCCAAATAAAGGGCTTGGAGTGTCCGCAATAAGCAGCTCACTACCACTGGCTGTGTAATGATGGACGATGAATGATGTGTGGCTGCCAGACTAATGGTGGATTCATTGTAATGGAATAAAAGCTCCCTGACCAGGAGGCCCAGACCTGGGGCTATAGACCGCCCGGAGTTGACGTCAAGCCAAACTGACCAGAAAAATGATATCTGAGATGAGAGTCATCGGAATCTCTCATTTTGCATTTCATATGCACTGCCTCCCTCCCAAGATTGTATCGCCTATGCATTCTCTTGGTACATCGCACTACGGTGGATGAGCGGTTACCAGCACGGCGGGGAAGAGATGGCCCTTTGGATGTGGGAGAAGTGCTTTGTCAGGGAGCGGGACGCCGGCTGCCAGAGGGCCACTCCAGCGCCGCCCACTCATGCCGATGCATTAAGAACAACGCTCCGGGCTGAATGGAAACCAAACCAACCCCTGTCCTCTTCTTCCCTTCACCAGCGGTGTCTCTCCCTCGGAGTCCCACACCTGCTATTATGTCTAATGAACAGTGTGCTCTGAATACCGCCCCGTAGTAACCTCCTGGAGAGAACTCTCATCACATGCACACACACACACACACACACACACACACACACGCACACACGCACACATGCACACATGCACACATGCTCATACTCTCGTCGTGCAGTGCTCTGTGGCAGTTTTCCCAGTAGCAGGGTTTTAATCACGTTACAATGCGACTGGCCACTGTGAATGATTCGCATACCATGATGCACTGAGATGCCCTTATCCGGGGGTGGGGGCAAAATAGGCCTACATGTGTTGCTGCATTTGAACTGGGTTGAGTGGTGTACTAGTTGGAAGAAGTAAAACTAGGACTAGTAGGACTCAGGATTCCGGCCTGCCTGCGTGGACTTGTTTTTGTTTGTACCGAGCTGGCTAAGCTAAGCCAGTGGCTAGTTGAGCCAAACGGCTAATGCATGGAGGAAGGCCGTCTTTGGGAATCAATTTAGGCGTGAGGATGGGGATGATGTCTTCTATGTTCTCATTGAGACACAGAGCTGGTGGTGTGATGGTCGTAGGGTCAGGGGATGGAGGGAATGGCCCTCCTCCACTTCATTACCCCCCCTCCTGCACCACTCTCCAGTGATGCTGTGCCAGGAATGGGGTTTGAACGCCGATCCCAGAGGATTTCCTTCCTTCAGTATTGACTATGTTATTATTGCTTTAATTTTGATTGGCAGATTATTGACCACGAAGCACTGCTTGAGATGACCGAGTTATTTGTTCATAATGTACTATATGAGGAAGCTATATATGTCCTTTTTCCATATTTAAATGCATAAGGGTTGTATGTGTCCAAGGTCTTGTTTCAGACCATTGGCGTCTAGAGCTAAATAAAATGCATGGTCCAATATAAGTCCCCCCACTTTAAAAAAACAAACACTGGCA
>NC_079431.1:13492824-13546885 GCF_026213295.1 Gadus chalcogrammus
GGATTTATTGTCAGTTTAATCCTCTCCGCTCGCATTATCCGTTACGCAACCGCTCGGGAGGGGGGGAGGAGAGAGAGAGAGAGAGAGAGAGAGAGATAGAAGAGAGAGAGAGAGAGAGAGAGAGAGAGAGAGAGAGAGAGGTGTGGCCTTGAAGCCTCATCCGTGCGTTCCTCCTCTTAGCACTTACACTAAAAGTGTGATTACTTAGGACACGTTGAACGCATTGAATCCAACCTGCTGCATAGTATTCCCATGGGGGGAACGGGGGGGTCCAGTTTCATTGTCCGGCCTTGTGGCACGTTGCCGTGGAGATGACTCACCTGGACTTGAAATCATCAGCATTGACCGGGTACGCCAAACGACGTAACGTGCAAACCAGTACATTTGCAGTTACATCCAAAAGGACGGAATGTTTCAGGCAGTTGGATTTGTGTGCTTTTTTTAAACTTGCTGTGAGTGAGAACACAACACGAGACCGAGTGAGGTGTCTCACAAGGTGTCTTAACGCGTCCCGAGTTAACACACCTCGAGCAGCAGCCCCTCAAATATCTGTGCGTGTGTGTGTTTGTGTTGGCTTGCGGTGGTGTGCGACAGGTGGGCGACGTGGTGGTGGTGAAGGAGGATGAGACGTTCCCGTGCGACCTGGTCCTACTGTCGTCCAGCCGTGAGGACGGCACCTGCTACGTCACCACGGCCAGCCTCGACGGGGAGTCTAGTCACAAGGTGAGGGCCACACTCACGCACGCACGCACACACACATACACACACACACATACACACACACACAGACTCACTCAGACTCACACACAAACACTCAAACTCACACACACAGACTTACGCACGCACGCACGCACGTGTGTGTGTGTGTGTGTGTGTGTGTGTGCGTGCGTGCGTGCGTGCGTGCGTGTGCATCATCATCATCATCATCATCATAACCCTCTATTTTAAGACGCAAAAACACAGTTGGATTCAAAATTTTGAGCCAAATCGTCTGCTCCTCCGTGTGTACAGGTCTGACATGTCCACTTGGGTGAACACACACACACACACACACACACACACACACACACACACACACACACACACACACACACACACACACACACACACACACACACACACACACACACACACACACCTAAAAGAGAGCAGGAGTCAAGCCTGTGCCCATGTCCTCATAATCCCCATGGGGGGTAGAGGGGCCGGGGAATAGTTCCATGAGTCACCCCTCCCTGTCACACCAATCTACCACCAGCATCGCACCACAGCGCAGCGACTATAACCGCCCTGATTGGCTCGTGTGAGGTGACATTTTCCTCCTTGTTGTCTTTCTTTTGATCTGTACCGCTACTCTCTTGCTTTCGCTCTCTCTATTCCTGTCTCTACATCTCTCTCTGTCTCTATCTCCAACTCTATCGCTCGCTCTCACTCTCTATTTTCAATCTCTCTCTCCCTCCCTACCTCTCTCTACCGCCCTCTTACAGACCTACTACGCTGTACCGGACACCAAGGCCTTCAGAACGGACCGGGAGGTGGAGTCATTACACGCCACCATCGAATGTGAACAGCCCCAGCCTGACCTCTACAAGTGAGTGCCACGCATGCGTCCGCGTGTTCAGGTGCGGGTATCGGTAGCATGTTGTCGCCTTTGTTTTTCCCTTTCTTCCATTTGATTCGAGCATGTGCCGTTTCTCTGTGAACAGATTTGTGGGACGCATCAACGTCTACAAGGACACAGAAGAGCCTGTGGCTAGGTAGGAGGGATTTTCTCCTTTTTGTCCTTTGTTTTATTTTAGTTTTCGCTGACCGTGCAAACTGTTCATCCTGGATTAATTAAATGGAGAGGAGGAGGGGAGGAGGGCAATTCTACAGCACGGATTTTTATCTGACCCGCATCGAGGACGGAGGTGGAAGATGCCCTCTTCCTTTCCGTTTGGCTCACGGTGGGGTTATGAGTGACCCACTGCTGGTCTGGGTCGACGCATGTACTCGAAAATAAGCCCTGATTTCTCTGAAACGCACAATGTATTCAACGCTTTTCCCTCCTCTCTCCTCCTCCCTCTGCATCTGCCTTCTCCTCTGCAGACCACTCGGATCGGAGAACCTGCTCCTCAGAGGAGCCACATTGAAGAACACACACCACATATACGGTACTAACACTCTGTCCACTCTCCCTTAAATCTCTTGTGAGTGTTAGTGTTGACATTGTCATGGTAACTTATTCTCTCTCTCTCTCTCTCTCTCTCTCTCTCTCTCTCTCTCTCTCTCTCTCTCTCTCTCGCTCTCTCTCTCACCATACAGCTGTCGCCATTTACACTGGCATGGAGACCAAGATGGCGCTCAACTACCAGTCCAAGTCACAGAAGCGCTCAGCTGTGGAAAAGTATGATTATCTCCACATGCAGAGCTTTCATTCCGAACCCTGGAATGACAGCTCTGCATTGTGTGGGAGTTACCCATACAATTGCTGCTAATTGTATGGGTAACTCCCTAGTTACCCACAACATTAGCAGTCCTTGGCTTTGATTTTGCCTCTTCCAGCCTGGATGGTGAGGCAAGACCCACTGTGGACTTATCGTCGACTCATATATGATATTACTTTTTTTTAAACACATGCAAATAATCAATTGGCTTATCAGGTTTTCACACAACTCTCCATAAACTGAACACAGCGCCTTGCATATAGACACTGATTACAAATTTAAAACACGATTGCGTTCCAGTGTAGGTTATAACAAATGGTCTCTCTCTCTCTCTCTCTCTCTCTCTCTCTCTCTCTCTCTCTCTCTCTCTCTCTCTCTCTCTCTCTCTCTCTCTCTCTCTCTCTCTCTCTCTCCTACATCTCTCTCTCTCCTACCTCTCTCTATCTCTCTCTACCGCTCTCTCTCCTACCTCTCTCTCTATCCAGGTCGATGAATGCCTTCCTCATAGTGTACCTGTGCATCCTGATCAGCAAGGCGGTCATCAACACCGTGCTAAAGTACGCGTGGCAGTGGTCCCCCGACCGGGACGAGCCCTGGTACAACCACCGCACCGAGAACGAGCGCCAGCGACCCGTGGTACGTCCCTAAAACAACGACAAAAGAACCCACCATACTCGCTGTGTTGTTCCCCCAAAAAGGTTTTGATAGTGATGCCAAAGTGTGGAATTGATCATTATGAAGTAATTTATGTGTATATTGAGTGTAATAGAAATATAATACATGTAATATACCACAAGACAAGTCAATTTTGTTAATTTATACTCAACCACAGTTAGTCTCAAAGGGCTTCGCATCCAACATTTGATGACGTATCAAGTTGAAAATCTTTACATTATTCAGACGTACTTCAAGACCTATCCTATAAATAAATACTTCACACATTTTACTCTCTCTCTCTCTCTCTCTCTCTCTCTCTCCCTCTCTCTCTCTCTCTCTCTCTCTCTCTCTCTCTCTCTCTCTCTCTCTCTCTCTCTCCCTCTCCCTCTCCCTCTCCCTCCCTCCCTCCCTCCAGGTGATCCGGGCATTCACTGACTTCCTGGCGTTCATGGTGCTCTTCAACTACATCATTCCCGTGTCCATGTACGTCACGGTGGAGATGCAGAAGTTCCTGGGCTCCTACTTCATCACCTGGGACGAGGAGATGTTTGACGAGGAGCTGGGCGAGGGCGCGCAGGTCAACACCTCGGACCTCAACGAGGAGCTGGGACAGGTCCGCACGCGCACATGCACGCACGCACGCACCGGACACACACACACACACACACAGACACACACACACACACACACGCACACACACACACACACACACACACACACACACACACACACACACACACACACACACACACACACACACACACACACGCACACACACACTCAGCCTTATAAGAGGAGGAGTTGAGCCTGACAAAGCCCAAGCCTGCAAAAGCCAAGCACACATAGACACACATCTACACGTACACAATACAGGTACACATACATAAATACACACACATCTATACATGCATACATACATCTAAACATACATGCATTCATTCATCTAGAAATACACACCTACATCTACACATTCATACATACAGCTACACATACATACATACATCTTCACGTACATACACACATCTACACATACATTCATCCATCTACAAATGCATACATACTGCTAGACATACATACGTACATACATTTAAACATACATACAGCTACACATACATAGATTTACATTTACGAGTACAGGAGCAAGACTAACTATGGGTCTAACCCCCCTCCACAATAAGTCAATAAATATAACAGACCAACACACACACACATTGTAAACGCTGCTCAACCGCTGCCATCCTTAATGCCCAAATCCCACCACACCCCTCCGCCCCAGGTGGAGTATGTGTTCACTGACAAGACGGGCACCCTGACGGAGAACAACATGGAGTTCATCGAGTGCTGCGTGGACGGCAACGTCTACGTCCCCCACGCTATCTGCAACGGGCAGATCCTCAGCGCCGCCTCCAGCATCGACATGATCGACTCCTCGCCGGGCGGATACCGGAGGGTCAGTGTGTGTGTGTGTGTGCGTGCGTGCGTGCGTGCGTGTGTGTGTGTGTGTGTGTCGACCAGTCTTGTAGTAGGTAGTAGGTTCAGTAAGTGCAATTCTATGTTAATGTGATCATCCCAAGTAGCAGCCATGAACGTCTGTTTGTGAAGCTCCGGTGGAACAGAGGAGCCTGTACTTCCTCTCGTGGCCTGTAGGTGGTCAGTGGTGGTTGGATGCAGAGTGACCCGCAAACATTCTAAGCTAAGAGGAATAAAAGCATATTAGCAAATAACAATTTCTAGGATCTCAATGGCAACGTCATTTTCATATTATGTGTTTCCCAACGTCCTGGTGGAAATTTATTTTCAATTAATTTGAATATAAGTGTGTTTTGGCCACAGACTAGTACCAGGCGGCCATACATTTTGGTCTCTCTGTGCGAAACATTGATAATTTGTGCTGCTGGTTGCAAAAATCTCAAGACAATGGAAGACAAGTGGAGGCAAATCTATCCCCTTAAAATGTGGGGGTAGTAAACCAGAGGATGATGTCACAGATGCTCCCACCATTTATTTAATCCATCTATGGATCCTTTCTAATTATGTTTGTGTGTGTGTGTGTGTGTGTGTGTGTGTGTGTGTGTGTGTGTGTGTGTGTGTGTGTGTGTGTGCCCCTGTGTGTGTGTGTGAGTGTGTGTGCCTGTGTGTGTGTGTGTGTGTGTCCTGGTGTTCACGAGTGTCATGGTGTGTGTGTGTGTGTGTGTGTCCTGGTGTGTGCGTGTCCTGGTGAGTGTGTCATGGTCCGTGTGTGTGTGTCATGGTGTGTGTGTGTGTCCTGGTGGGTGTGTGTCATGGTGTGTGTGTGTTTGTGCCCTGGTGTGTGCATGTCCTGGTGTGTGTTTGCGTCCTGGTGTGTGTGTGTCCTGGTGTGTGTGTGTGTTTGTGTGTGTGTGTCCTGGTGTGTGTGTGTGTGTCCTGTTCTGTGTGTGTTTATGTGCCCTGTTGTTCGTCTGTGTCCTGGTGTGTTTGTGTGTGTCCTGGTGTGTGTGTGTGTCCTGGTGTGTGTGTGTCCTGGTGTGTGTGTGTGTGTGTGTGTGTGTGACGTGTGTGTGTCCTGGTGGGTGTGTGTGTGTGTGTGTCCTGGTGGGTGTAGGAGCATGAGGACCTGTTCTTCCGGGCGCTGTGTCTGTGCCACACGGTGCAGGTGAAGGAGGAGGAGACGGTGGACGGTATCAAGAGGGGCTTCCATCAGGGCCGGCCCACCTCCTTCTACATCTCCTCCTCCCCCGACGAGGTGGCGCTGGTGGAGGGTATGAAGAGGTGACCAGGACCCCGCCAACACCCAGACCAACATTTGACCACACAGAAGGCTGTTATTGTTATCTCATCTTTTATACATAACCTTTATTCACATGTCATTGGTTTAAGCCTTTTTAAAGCGTCAATGCGATGGAGAGTTACCTTGGCAAGGAGCAACGTAAAACATTTAACAGGGTTACAATAGAAAACGGACAGAAAACAGAAAATACTCATTTAGTCCAGTGAAGAGCTACAAAATGAAGTAGGAAGGTATTGAGCAATAGTCTTGAGCTCCACATCATTCAGGGTTGATACGAGTTGACGACAGGACATGAAGTCAGTCAATTCCAAGGTGCTCTGTAGAATGTTCCAAACAGAAGAAGCGGCAAACCAAAATACATTTTCTCGCCCGATCCTAAGTACAAACTAATAGAATATGTATTGTTCTTAGGCAAACTTTTTTGTCTCTTATGTCAAATCTCTCTCTCTCTCTCTCTCTCTCTCTCTCTCTCTCTCTCTCTCTCTCTCTCTCTCTCTCTCTCTCTCTCTCTCTCTCTCTCTCTCTCTCTCTCTCTCTCTCTCTCTCTCTCTCGCTCTCTCGCTCTTTCCCTTTTTATTCTCTCTCTCTCTCTAGGTTGGGGTATACCTATTTGCGATTGAAGGACAACTACATGGAGATTCTCAACAAAGACGATGAGATCGAGAGGTGGGAAATGTTGTCTTTGTAGAATTTTTCTACTACAATGTATTAAAAGGGAAATGACAAAAGTGATGAAGTCGTATTCAACCGAGGGTTGTCCAACCATATGCATTAAACGGTTGAGAGCAATATCGGGTTACTTTTTAAGGCGCTTCTTCATTACCATATCAAAATATTGCAGTCTGAGGAAAGAAAGAAGATTAAGTGGATGTTGTTTTACTTCATTGTGTATTGAACTTCCCTTGTATTGTCGATCCAAGGGAAGTGACTCGGTAAATACACAAACACACACACACACGTTCTAACTCAGCGACATGTCAATGGAAAAGCTATTTTGAGAATCATAAAAGCCAAAGAGGTGGGAGAGGGGTGGGGGCGTCTGGCAGCCATGACCACAACACGGCTCAGTCAGGCAAAGGGAAACAGTTGCCAACACTTCACAGTTGTGTGTGTCAGACAAACATGGAGAAGTCTGTGTCACTGGTGTGCTTGACCTCTATTGCAGTCGAATTAGTAGTTAGGAGATTCTTCAAAACAGTAGTACAGAGAAAGTCATTTCTTCGGTGCCATGAAATCAGAATCAAAGTTTAACATTAGGATGGACTATTTCGCCGAGGGGAAAGCACAATATCTAATGTTCTTCTCAAAGAAGTCAAGCGACAATAGTGACATGAAAAGACTGGGGTTGTGGAATGTGACCATGCTCCCCTTCAAAGGAATAGCGTTGAATTGCAATGCATATTTTCTATTCAGCGTATCGGCTGGTAATGGCTTACCAAGCTCAGACCCCTCTCGCGTTATTTATTTATTGGTTACACAAATCTCTTGGGGCTTGGTCATCAAATGCTTGAGAATGCTCTGAAGGAGTTCTGTTTATGTTTTTGAATATATTTGTGTGTCCTCAGTCCTCAGTCCTCAGTGTTTCAGTAGGCAAACACTTTGGAACCATCTCCAGATTTGTATCTCTCTAACCCTCAGGTTTGAGCTCCTCCACGTCCTGAACTTTGATTCTGTCCGGAGGAGAATGAGCGTCATCGTCAAGTCAAGCTCTGGTATGAGAACACAAATACAACAAACCAAAACAATCAGAATATGTATTACTACAGCATACACAAAATGGTACTAAATCTCATGAATCGGGTGATCAAACATATTTTCATATCAATTATGGTTCCTTGTATACACTGACATTGTTCTGGTGGTTCCTTTGATCTGCGTCCCTTCAGGAGAGTACTTGTTATTCTGCAAGGGTGCCGATTCCTCCATCTTCCCCCGAGTGGTGTCGGGGAAAGTGGAGCAGGTGAAAGCCCGCGTGGAGCAGAACGCCGTGGTGGGTGCCAGCACCATGTTTCAGATTCATTTGCATGACGTGACACCCCCTTGCTTTACATCGTTTGACGACCGGTGACGTATGAGCTAAGCACGCTTCAGCAAGAGATTCAGTCTCTGATCCTCTGGATACTCAACCAAGATTGGACTTAGCGTACACTACCTCTCGAGGGGGGTTTGGACAATGGTAGTGAACATCGATCGTTGAACCTTTCCCGCATGTTCAGACAGAGAAAACATCAGTTTTCGCATTGCGATTTCACAACCGTTTCAATTAGTCCTTTTGAAGAGACTCAATATGCTGTGTTAAATAAGACCGCATCCTGTATCTCTGATCCTCACCAATCCCCGTCTGCGTCTCCGCGGTAACACAGGAGGGCCTGCGGACGCTGTGCGTGGCCTTCCGGCGGCTCTCGCCGGACGACTACCAGGAGGCCTGCCTGCTCCTGACCCAAGCCAAGCTGGCCCTGCAGGACAGGGAGCAGCGGCTGGCCCAGGCCTACGACGCCATCGAGAGGGACTTTGTGCTGCTGGGCGCCACGGCAGTGGAGGACAGGTCTGCTGCCACTGTTGTTATGTGATGGTGTTATAGTTGAATTTGTCTAAACCTCTATTGCACAAAACATTGTACAAGTCCCACATTGGTTTGGGATCTCACTTTTTAGCAGCTTAAAGGGGGGGCAATATAATTTGTAGACATAATAGTATCTTGATTTGACATGATAATTTGAAACGCTCGTACCGACAGACGGTGGACTCAAATGCATGACTCAATACACAGGGCAGGTAGTATTACAAAGGATCGTTACTTGAAGCAAGGGGATCACAAGGAAAGAAGTGCTGTGCCGCTGGAGACACAGGTACAAAGACGAGCTGGCACAGCGAGCGGGGGGGAACAAAGGTTAGACACATAGGGAGGAGGATTGGACACAGGTGGAACTAATTGGGCCGGGGCAGGTGATCACATGGGAGGAAGTCTACATGAGGGCAGGAAGTGAGGAAGTTTGAAATTAGACAAGAAGTGAGTAACATAACAAAATAAAACAAGAAATAACACCAAGAACTGAAAAAAAAAATAAACAAGTCATGTGACAATAATAACAGAATGAGATTCAATAAATCAAAAGTGGGCAATTCATCCACAATGGGGAAAACCATCGGGCTACCGAAGGCTGGGCATCTGCTGTTATTGTTTAATGCTATTCCTGACATCTCAGACCATCTGCCGTCTGTTGTAGTAGTTGCGTTAAGATGGAGGCCAGTGGGGAGGTGAAAACTGGGATGAAAACACAGGCAACAGCCAACGCCAGCTCTATCTCGTCTAGTGTAACTAGGACATGGACATCAGCAGGTGTTCCCAACAGCAAGGACCGCAATACTCCAGTGAAGGCTCTGGTACGATTGGGAGAGGGAGAATGAGAGGGAAAGGGAGAGGGGGGGAAAGGGGGGGGCAGGGAAAGGGGGAAGGGAGAGGAAGACGGCATAGTGTCATGGCGACAGATTGCAGGGGGACTAAATGAGTCACACAGCCGTGACTAAAGGATTGATACGGGATTCGCTCTCAGCTCACGACTCCTCTCCGTCATTTGTTCTCTCGAAAAAAATAAATACAATTCGATGTGTCCCTGTGACGCAAACAGTGCGAGCACGGCTGACTGATCAAAGTGCGAGCACTTAAATGCTTTCCAAATCACAATGTCCCCTAACTGTTCAATCGAAGATATCTGAACGCTTCATGTTGCGTCAGTTGGAAGAGGGTCGATGTGGGGTTGGGAGAGGTGGGGGGGGGGGGGGGGGGTATGTATGGATGAGTTATCACCTGGGTTGGAAGGTGGGGCTGGTGATAACCGATTGATTGGTGGATTGATCGTTTCCTTAACCCCGGGTTGACCGGCCTTCCGCTAATTAGATCCTGTTGATTTGTAACGGACGACGTGACCCAACCTCCCCCCCCCCCCCCACCACACACCAGGCTCCAGGAGAAGGCGGCCGACACCATCGAGTCCCTCCACAAGGCGGGCATGAAGGTGTGGGTGCTGACGGGGGACAAGATGGAGACGGCGGCGGCCACGTGCTACGCCAGCAAGCTGTTCCGTCGCAGCACGCAGATCCTGGAGCTCACCAAGAAGCGCACGGAGGAGCAGAGCCTGCACGACGTCATGTTCGAGCTGAGCCGCACCGTGCTGCGCCAGCGTTCCATGTCGGGGTGGGTGGAGGTTGTGTGTGTGTGTGTGTGTGTGTGTGTGTGTGTGTGTGTGTGGACTGGAACCCGCTATAAAGCGCACAATAACATATTTCTGTGGCTCCTGTGCAGATGTTGCATGTTACGTAATGATTTATGACATTGCAATGGTGATGTGACCGGACATTTCGATATGGTGTGCACTCGTTTACTCGAGTGAAGGTTACTATTTTAAGTTTACAGAATAAACCCAACATTTGCATTTGCATCACGTTGTAATTGAATACAGATCATCTACATATTGGGATTCCAATACAAGTTTTATACAATGTGATATCTTTATACCATTTAGTTAGGAAACCTTTTCTAAATAGATATAGATCAGAGCTATCTAATGACATTAGCTGTGTGTGTGTGTGTGTGTGTGTGTGTGTGTGTGTGTGTGTGTGTGTGGACGCGCCGTGTGTGCAGGTTGTCGGTGGACTGCCTCGACTACGGCCTCATCATCGACGGGGCCACTCTGACGGCCGTCCTGAAGTCCGGCCCGGAGGGTAACTACCGGGAGGTCTTCCTGGAGGTCTCCCGCAACTGCAGCGCCGTGCTGTGCTGTCGCATGGCCCCCCTGCAGAAAGCACAGGTGAGCACAAATCCACTGCGTCATCACAAAGTGGTTGCAGCTTCACCCTAGATGAAAAAAAAGAAACAAGGGAAGGTTAAGGGAGGAGAATGAAAAGCTGCTGTGTTTAACCAGCGATCGTCTTTGCCCTCGTATTGAGGTGGATATGTTTATATATTTTTCTCTCTGTAGATTGTGAAGCTAATCAAGGCTTCCAAAGAGCATCCCATAACCCTGGCCATCGGCGACGGAGCCAACGATGTCAGCATGATCCTGGAAGCCCACGTGGGCATAGGTGAGCACATGTCAAGCGTGTTCCTGGCGGTATGGAAACTCGTTCCTCATCCTATTGGAATGCCTGAATCGTTGAGGGCAAGAAACCCCGCCATGACAGCGTGACATCCGTTTCAGTTAAATGTGTTCATCTGGCGAGCGAGAGACTCCTGAGGGATGTGTTTCTTCCCGCTACATATTTTGAATATCGCTTTTGATTTTTTTCTATCTAAGATATTCTCCTTGTCTTTGTTGTTGATGTTCTTCTCATGGTCCTATTCTTCTCACTCAATGGACTGTTACCTGTCGTACACAGCCCATCGGAGGTAAGAGAACGAAAATTGCGTTGTGGTAGACCGGGACTACTCAATTCATGGGCCTCAGTCTAGGCTGGATGCTGAGGCCCCTGCATTGGCTGTGTATTGATTGGGTGAAAAGGTCAAAACGGCAGTATTTATGTTGTGATGGCATGCCTCGATGCTATCACAACCACATCACTGTAACATTATTCATAATTGTTTAATGATCCTGATCCCCTCCCTAGGAATCATGGGTAAAGAGGGACGGCAGGCAGCGAGGAACAGCGACTACGCCATCCCCAAGTTCAAGCACCTGAAGAAGATGCTGCTGGTGCACGGCCACTATTACTACATCCGCATTGCCGAGCTGGTGCAGTACTTCTTCTACAAGGTATTCCAACCGAGGGTTTCCCGCTGGGAAAACTCACTCTACCGTAGTTTTCCCAGCGAGATACTGACTTCCAGCCGCGCCCGGTTTTCAGGAGTTTAAAGCGTTCCTGTAGATTAGTGGATCGGGTCAATCCCCGCCGCAACGTTTCTGAAACAGGACTGAGTAGCTTCCGTGTGGGAGGCAACCAGCTAAAACCCTGCCAAATGATTCACTCTTCCCTATTCCTGGCCGGCCTGCGCTTTCTGCAGCCCACTCGCTGAGCCGTTCGAGCTCCATCGCGACGTTAACACTCATTTGTAGATGGAGGAGATCTTTGGACCTTTCTGAGTCTACATAGCTCACCGGCTCTCTGCCTCGCTGTGTTTCCTCCGCAGAACGTATGCTTCATCTTCCCCCAGTTCCTCTTCCAGTTCTTCTGTGGCTTCTCCCAGCAGGTAACTAATCTGAGTGCTGATGCAACCATGGGCTCAGTGTGTGTGTGTGTGTGTGTGTGTGTGTGTGTGTGTGTGTGTGTGTGTGTGTGTGTGTGTGTGTGTGTGTGTGTGTGTGTGTGTGTGTGTGTGTGTGTGTGTGTGTGTGTGTGTGTGTGTGTGTGTGTGGGGCAGCTTTATTATCTTATGACAATTATTTAGAAATATGAATTTGGAGATTCTGACTTTTTTATCCTCGTCTTGTTTGTCCCTCTTCAGCCTCTGTACGACACGGCGTACCTCACACTGTACAACATCAGCTTCACCTCGCTACCCATCCTCCTCTACAGCCTCGTGGAGCAGCACGTCTCCATGGATACGCTCAGGAGGGACCCGTCTTTGTACAAGTGCGTCCGGAGGAGATCATAGTAGCGGGTTTTGATTGTTCTTGTTGCAAGTTTCACAGCTTTAGCCATCAGTCCACTTTATGATCAAAATCAGTTCAACGATGTAAAGAAATGCTGACCTCTCCAAGTTCATTTTTCGGCACTTTTTGCACTTCCAAGAATTTGTAACTAGTCCAACCTTCTGCAGATGATTGCATTGAGTTCATGATTTTGATTCTGGTTCTGAACTAATACGGTAGGTTCAGTGACCAAACCGACTCCGCGTTGAGTAACAAGCCGGCCTTCAATGGTTTTCTTCGGTCTCGGCCTGACAAAATAAAAATAATATTTTGACGTATGCTGCCAATTGTTATACTTGGCTGTTGATTGCAATTCCAAACCTTCTGTTCCGTTCTCTCTCAGGGACATCACGAAGAACTCTCTCCTGCGATGGCCGGTCTTCCTGTACTGGACATGCCTCGGCGTGTTCGACGCCGTCGTCTTCTTCTTCGGTGCCTACTTCCTGTTCGACAACACCACCTTCACCAGCAACGGCCAGGTGAGCCTGTTATCACCAGCAGCACCTATCGTGTCCTTAGTTCGGGGGCTAGGGCTGTCCACTGGAGAACAGTTATGTGGTTGGGTGGGCTGTGGTGTGTTTGAGGAACCCCCCCCCCCCCCTCCCACCCCCCTCCCCCAGGGATGTTGTGAGAGGGTGGTTAACACAAACTGACAGATCAAGACACTCATCCATCTCCATTGGATCTTCTCATGAGGGTGGCGTGAGGTGTATTGAGACCACTTTGTGGTCACGTTGTCTTCATTATGTGCCACAAGGACATTCTGGTTTTGTTTTAATTCCCTTGTGGAGGGGCTCTCTGTAAAAAGATCCACATTGGACTTCCATTCATTTTGACAATGCAGTAGCATCTTTTCTTTCTTCCGTATCGTTACTTTCTTGTGGTCACACCAACTGATTTTGATTGCCGTTTGGTCTTTTTTTTTTTAAGTTGATACATCCTGAAGTTCATTTTATTTACCCGTTGTCCTGAATCTTTTTCTCTTTCTCCCCCCCCCTTCTCCCTCTTTCTTCCTCCTTTCTCTCTCACTCTCTCCCCTATGCTTTCTCTCTCTCTCTCTCCCCTATGCTTTCTCTCTCTCTCTCTCTCTCTCCCCTATGCTCTCTCTCTCTCTCTCCCCTATACTTTCTCTCTCTCTCCCCTACACTTTCTCTCTCTCTCCCCTATGCTCTCTCTCTCTCTCTCCCCTATGCTTTCTCTCTTTCCCCTATGCTTTCTCTCTCTCCCCTATGCTTTCTCTCTCTCTCCCCTATGCTTTCTCTCTCTCTCCCCTATGCTTTCTCTCTCTTTGTTTTGCTTCTCTTGTCTTCCTCAGCTCATGACCACCAACACACAGATGGTAAGACTCTCTCTCTTCCTCCCCCTCCCAGCTCCCTCTTTTTCTCTCTTTTCTCCTTTCACGCTCTTTGAGTTCCTGTCATCCCCTTTTCAATCCCTTACGCTCGACCATCTCATCCCCCACTCCCCCCCAAAACCATCGAAACAATTCCTCACTCCAAGTCAACCTCACTGCCATGCACTGTCATCCCGGTGTGTAGTGTCCTAGACTGTGTAGTGCCTTCTCCAGCGATCCATTGTTCACCGAACCTTTTCCCTTCAAACCTTCTGAGACTGCGCAGTCCTCCCCACTACACTAACACACTGCTATACCTATATATGCTAGTGCTAACCCCACGCCGTCCACATCCCCACACTGCCTCTGTGCTGTTGTAGCAGCCTAGACCTTAAGTTTGACATCAGTTTTTTGTGTGTGTTATGTCGTGTTTGTGTTTGTCTGCCTCTGAGTGTGGGTGTCATAGTGTATGTTTGCGAGCGTGTCTGCGAGTTTGTGTGTGTGTGTGTCTGTGTGCGAGTGTTCGCGAGTTTTGTCTGCGCGTGTGTCTGTGTGTGTGTGTGTGAGCGTGCGCGTGTTTCTGTCGGCCCGTATTTGTGGCATGACGTACTGCAAGGTCTTATATTATTCATGCTTTTACCATCTGCAACTGTGGCAGGTAGAATGACATGTCTACCTGCCTTTGGTTGTGACAATAAAACATGCAGAACACAATGGACATGGGAGACCACAGGGAGAGAGAAAGAGTTAATCAACCGCCAGTAGTCATTGGCATTTTTGCTAGGTCACACGCGTGACATTGACGAATCCAACCATTGGAATTCTGCGGTTTGTCAGTAGCGTCTGTCATTACCAGTGCAGTGTATCTTCTCCTGTGTCTCTTATCCTAAACTATCAATATTCTTCATGGACCAAGTCTGACAAAGACGAAAGCTCAGGCATCGACGGCCAGTAGCTTGCTGTTAATTATATTCCCCCGTTTCTCCCCTTGTGTGCACTTTCTATCCATTTATCAATCTGTCTACCTATTTGTCTGTCCTGTATCTATGCCCGCTATTAATTCATTCCACATGTTCATCCCTGATTGCCTGTTTTGAGAAAAAAAATCTATATAAAAAAAAAGAAGAAAATCCCACCATGCGCAGGAAATATCTGCATCTTTTATAAAAAAAAGAAAAAAGCATTTTCAAAGTGAAACAAGAGAAAATTAGTTGTGGGCTGCGTGCAGGTGGTGCGAAGTGATGAACTCCTCTTGTACTCGGAGGTTGTAGTTTAAATGCAGTGGAGGCGGTTTGCCATTCACAGATGGAGGTCGGCGTTTGAGTGCCTGTGCGAGTGTTTGCCCGTGTGTGTGTTTGCCCGTGCGAGTGTTTGCCCGTGTGTGTGTTTGCCCGTGCGTGTGAGTGCCTGTGCGTGTGTTTGCCCGTGCGTGCCGAGCACTGACCATCTGTTCTACTTTGTACTCCATGCAGATGTTTGGCAACTGGACCTTCGGCACCCTCGTCTTCACTGTGCTGGTCTTCACCGTGACAATAAAGGTGTGTGTGTGTGTGTGTGTGTGTGTGTGTGTGTGTGTGTGTGTGTGTGTGTGTGTGTGTGTGTGTGTGTGTGTGTGTGTGTGTGTGTGTGTGTGTGTGTGTGTGTGTGTGTGTGCAACATCCTCAAACCTGGCTTGCACAACCCACAAATCTTTTGCGTGAGTGAGTCTGGTTTATTTATGCGTGTGTGTGAATATGCGTGCAGAGTCCTTTTGCATGCACACAGAAGCTCCAAGGCAAAACACACTAACATGTGTCTGACATAATTCGTTGACTACACCGGCTGCTCAGTTTGCGAGGCTGTGAAGCCCGGAGCCACAGTCACCGAGTCCGTTGACAGGTGGGGGGGGGGGGGGGGTGACGGGGGTGATGGGGCAGCGCAAGTGTTTACTCTATGTATCCTTTGTGTTACAGCTTGCCTTGGACACGCACCACTGGACATGGATCAATCACTTTGTCATCTGGGGGTCGCTGCTCTTCTACGTGATCTTCTCGCTGCTATGGGGGGGCATCATTTGGTAGGCCCACACACACACACACACACACACACACACACACACACACACACACACACACACACACACACACACACACACACACACACACACACACACACACACACACACACACACACACACACACACACACACACACACACACACACACACACCGCCTCCGATTAATTCGTGAATGAATGGCTTCATATGAATTCATGCTCGAACACGCCATCCCATGGTTGGATTGACATGTAACGATGTTGAGCGTCAGCTTCAGTGCTTCTGCGTCGGCGACAGCCGTTAGAATGATGAATGGACCCCCACTCACACCATACTGCTCTACTTTAACCGTCCGTCCCCTTCCTCCTGCAGGCCCTTCCTCAACTACCAGAGGATGTACTACGTGTTCATGCAGATGCTGTCCAGCGGCCCCGCCTGGCTCAGCATCATCCTGCTCATCACCATCAGCCTGCTGCCAGACATCATCAAGAAGGTGCTGTGCCGAGCCATGTGTCCCACGCCCACCGAACGCGCACAGGTAAGACTGCACACACTCACACACATACAGATACACACGCATGGAGGCTGCAACCCCGACTAAAATATAATCTCCTAAGAGAAATAATGCACAAAGACCGTTTTGTTTTGTCACTTTGCCGCAGCCATTAACCAGCTATTAACAGGTCTTAACACAGTAAAGAAGCTTATCAGTGTTTCTCGTTTTTATTTGTGGTTTGCTGACTATAAGTTGTAATATTGACGCAACTTTCGACTGAATGTGTAAAATTTTTAACATAGTTTTTACCGTTTTCAATAACAATATTTGCTGGGCAAGCATGTGCTCATATGATGAAATGACTAACTGTTTAGATCCTGGGTCACTTCCTTTCTATTGTCACTTCCTGTGTCCATATTTAGCTTTCTATAATCTGCTTCCTGTGACGAAGGTGGGGAAAACTGTAAGGTCTGACAGATGTTTTTCCTGCTGTTCTTTCTCACTTTCTCCCTCTCTCTCTCCCTCTCCCCCACTGCTGCACCTGAATGGATCCTCACTTTCTCCCTCCACCCCCACCACCTTTGCTCTCTTCTCCTCCTCATGATGGCGACCATCTGTCTTTTGCCTTTCATCTCTCTGCCAACTGCACCCCTCCTCATCCTTTGTTGTGCCACCTTCTACACTCGGTGTGTGTGTGTCCTGTCTGTGTTTGTTTTTGTGTGTGTGTGTGTGTGTGTCTTGGTGTTTGTGTGTGTCTTCTGTGTGTGCCCGTGTTTGTGTGTGTGTGTGTGTGTGTGTGTGTCTTGATATGTGTGTGTGCGCTCTGGGGGTTGCAATGGCAGTCGAATCGCCCGTGCCTTACCGTGGAGCCCTCCAGCATCTTCATGCTTTCTCAGTCCTCAAGCAGAATGAGTTTCTGATTTGCCCACAAAGACAAAAGAGAGGAGGAGGCGGAGGAGGAGGAGGAGGTGATAAATCTCACATGAGTTGTGTTTTGTGTCCTTCTTTATGCATGGTGTCTTGTGTCGATGAGGTCAACCGGGTAACACCTCACCCCCTTGCGTCACCTCGCTGTCTTCCGCGATGTCATGCTAACCCCCGGTATAGTGCTACCAACAGCATTGTTGCTGGTGTCTGTCACCACTAACCTTATTCAGCATGCATTCATACAGGTCTATTTTTTGCATAATCATATTTTTGCATGTTGTTGTCCTCATTGTTGTATCACATGTTAGTTGGTGAACCAGGTTCTGTGCCACAAAAGAGTATTGAAGGAAGCGTTTCATTCCTGGAAAATACAGATCAATAATATGAAATTTGTTCTTTGATTGCTTGTAGCTGTGGATTCCCAAGCTTTATTCGAGAATATAAAGTCAAATGTATAGTTTTTTTCTCGTCATCAGTATAGTGGTAGACAGTCTTAGATAAACAAGACATGCCCTTTGGAATAAAATGATGCTACAAATCTGAATCATTGTAGGGTTGTGCTCTGAACACTTTTCACCTCCCTGTGTGTTCACTGTTGCCTATCACAGTGGTAAAGCCTCCTCCAGGCAGAGAACCATGACATGTTGCTTACTATGATCCACTGAAGGTAAGGCTGTGGGAGGCCCCAGAGGTCTGCGTGATCCCTGATCCCGCAGGCGGAGAGAGGCTCCCGCCCTGCCATGCAGAGAGAGGCAGGGGGGGAGGTGGTGGTGGTGGTGGTGGGGGTAAAGCTGCGCCCCGCCTCTCTTCTACTTTGCCCCCCCCCCCCCCTCCCCGCCCCCAGGCAGGATAGGGTCACCATGGTAACAGCCCTCAGGGAAATGGGGTTGAGGGGGGAGGGGTCGTAGCGTCGCTTCCAGTCTGCTCTGCATGGGGTCCGGCTGGCATGCTGGGACCCGGGCCGTTGAGGTGAAGAAGAATGGGGGACGAGCCTCATCTGGCTGTACCCCGACATGTCTGGCTTCTGGGCTGTAGACCCCGACTCTGGGGAATTGCGTTGCTTGTTATTGCATGTGGCATGCAGAAGTATAACTTTCTGAGCCCCTCGAAAACCAAAGCCAAAACGTCCGATCTTGAAAACTGAAATTCTGGATTTTAAGGAAAAAAAAACTTTATTTAATGTGCTCTAGAAAATATAGAAGAATGTGTTTGCAATGCATTTGCTCAACACTTTTGGTACCAATGCTTAAAAATATATATATATTTTCTCTAGATTGAGTATTACTGCACAGTGCACTCTATTAACTGCTGTGTAAAGGGGCTTTCAATACAGGCTTGTCTGAACATACCAGGTGGTGCTTTCATTGTACGTGCTGCCATTGCAGACTTGTAAATGATGGTATTTCAGGGCATGCTTTCCTGCTTATCAGGATTACTAGCTGTCCCTACGCTTCAGCACTGATGCCACAAACCTCGGTAATTTTAATATAATCCAAAGTTGCATTGGTACCGAAATCAATCGCTGGACAATATATGTAGTTCTTATGCAACACTGACGCCAGCTAGTGTTGGAACAAGGAACGGTAGGGAGGAATCCTTTTATAAGCATGACTCAAGCAAACACAAGTGTAACTTTCAGATGGTAGGACTTTAGTTGTTGACTGTTTGCGTGAAACCAGGGCTGTAGATACACCTTCTGAACGTACCTCTCTGTGCATCCAGCCCATCTTCTCGTCCCATTTATATGCGCCGCCATCTGGCACTTTCCACCATTTTGTTGTTGTTCTTTGGTGTTGCTTTGTGTTCCCTTTTGTCACAGCCAGAGGTTCACAATATCTTACTCTCTCTCTCTCTCTTGCTCGCTCTCTCTCTCTTTCACCGGACCTCCGCAGGGCACTGAGAAGTTGACCCGGGGCCCGGCAGACTCAACCCCGCTCCCCTCTCATTACCGCTTACTGAAGGGCCACGCCGCCGACTCCTCCCAAATCCACCTCGGAGTCCCGGAAACGTCGGCGCTGGGAATGCCTGAGCCCTTCCCTCAGAAACTGCTCCTGGCCCAGCGGCCCAAGGGAGGGGGGCCCGACCTCTGCTCCGCCGTCGGCCCCTGCGTCCTCCGTCTCTCAGGGGCCGGATTCGCCTACTACGCCCCGGGACCCGAGACCTCAGTGTAAATGCAAAAAATACGAACAATTACGCACACACTCGAATACACACACATATACCGGTGAGACATGGCGTCCATGCGTTCGGACGCAAGCTTCTCACCAACGTCTCGTGAGATGTCCGATTTGGGATCCGAGTTTTCAAGGTCTTTTTTTAATTTTCACCCCAGAGTATAAATAGATATACCCGGAAAACTGCAATACAACACATAAGCCACACTCCGTGCCCGCACATGGAAGGCGAAAAGCATGGAACGTCCCTACCCACACGGAGCTCAACATGTGCATTCTCTGGCCAACGTTTGCTTGGCCGTCCCTTTAGAGACGAGGTCCCTGGCCTCCCATTCTCACACACTCGCACCATCTGGCAACACCCCCGTTGGGGTCCAACCCCTGTCGGTATGTTCCTGTTCCTCGCCCAGCTATCTATTCTACGTGAAGTTACTTGAAAGCAGCTGCTGTTTCGAGAGGACCGAGGGGGAACCATCCAGTGAATATCTGTGGTTCACCCATGTCAACGTGTCAACAGTTAGGCCCATGTCTTCTCTTTTACCTCATTTTTGATTGTCCTGATCCCCTGTCTACTTCACTTTAACCATTTTTGACCATTACAAATATTTAAGTCTGTGGTCCGGCCAAGTAGAAGCAGCATCCTGGGGTCTGCCCCGTCGTTGTGGGAGTGTTTGTGGGAGAGAGAGAGAGAGTGTGTGTGAGTGTGTGTTTGCAGGTGTCCCTCTGGGTACCTGTATACTGTATGATTGTGCTGTTGTTGTTGAGACACCTTTGCCTTAGTCGTCCCACAGCAGCAGGCTAGGTGCCAAAGGAGACAGAGTTGGAGGTGTCAAAGAAGCCTTACATAACCCATCATCAGCTCAGTAGGGAACAAGCTGTGAAGAGAGGGATGTACACGTTCTCTAACCATCCTGCCTTAACTCAGAGGCCCATTTATTTTCAATATAATTAATATCTACTCTTCTATTCGTTGACCACTTTTGCGAGTCGAGCATCGATGATTGTGTACGCCGATCATCCAGTGACGTATGTTCAGCTACGCGATGTCCCTTTTTCTCTTTTTCGTCCATGCTTTTTGTTGTTGTCGTCTCTTATTAAGCCCATCTCTGTTCGCTCACATTATCTGCCTGTGTAGGCTGCTTGATCTGTGTGTTGCATGCGGCTCATCTATTCTTCCCCTCGCTGTTCCCCTGCCTCACGCTCGCAGGCGTCATTCATCACCAACTGTATCACCATGACACCGCCCCCCCCATCTCCCCACCCCCCCTTTCCAATAACAATGAGAACGTATACTGCTCAATGTTGCCTCCCTGTGGCCATTTAGGGTTTCTGCAGTCGTGTGTTAATGTTCATGGGGCGCATGCTGGATTGCAGCTCCTTTTGGCCGTTTTTGTCAAGGCTGACAGAGTTGCTACGTGGATGTCCGGAATGACTTGAAGTCATTTGTTGCATTGTGCTTAAACCTGTCACTTGGTTGTATGTGTATGCTTGCTGCTGTGTGCTGCAAATGTTGGATGTCGGTTCCCCTAAGAATGCTTATGTCAAGCTCCTCGTATTAGGAGGGGCTTTCTCTATACTGAATTGCTCGTTCTGTTTCTTGTTTCCTTTTTTTATATACACTGTTATAATAACTGTTATAATAACATGACGGTTACTGATGATGTCTGGACGTTCCATTATAATATGGAGTAAGGGTGGGAGGGGGTGTTGGATATTGAAGGAGGATGGGAGGCTTGAATCAGCGGCGTCACAATCAACTCTCAGAAGAAGAAGAAGAAGAAGAAGGAATGTGGAACTGATGTGTCCATATTGTCCTCCAGCCTAAGATTGTAGCTTGTAGACGACGCTCTTTTCTACATTTCTATTAAGAGTCCTTTTCGGCCAAAGCTTGTCTGTCTGTGACTCAATGAGTAGAGAGAGTGAGACAGTATGTCTGACTATGAACCCTCTCTATATATGTGTGTGTGTGTGTGTGTGTGTGTGTGTGTGTGTGTGTGTGTGTGTGTGTGTGTGTGTGTGTGTGTGTGTGTGTGTGTGTGTGTGTGTGTGTGTGTGTGTGTGTGTGTGTGTGTGTGTGTGTGCTCACAACGTTAGCCCCGCAGTCAAGAAACATCCAGCCAGCTGCAAAACCATGTACTTAGATAGATTGTCTGCCGCTCCCATTTTGTTTGTGTTTCCTTTCTGCAAATACTACTGCTCTAGGGTTCAGAGGTCCGGACTCGATTTTCCGTTGGTTTCTGTTTTTCCACTCGACCTGACACAACCTATGACCTCAGAGGTTAGCCAGAGAGAGAGAGAGCGAGAGGGAAATTGGTGCTTGTTATGCAGTGTTTCACCTCACTATGGCGTTACGGCCATACCGTACTGTACACCCCTGAGGTGGCATGTCACAGAACAAAAGCCCACTACAACCATGTTGTAAGGTTTATTTTTAATACCGCGGAGCAATGGTGGAACTCAGATCACTCAAAGACCATATAGATCTATCTGTATAGATATTATTTTTCATTGTTATTTTTTTAAATCATTGTCCCAACTCACGACACACTGTCATGTTTTGTCCAAGGCGTAACTGTTGCCTCAATCAGTTCGTCCTCTTGGGTTATTTATGTTGGCCACGGTTGTGAATACTTATTTTGCACACTTCTGTATCCTGGAGATAAGACTATTTTTAACACTATTTATTTAGAATATGTATTTCAAGTTTGTATCCAAAACGAGAACAAAATACATCCCATGAGAATAGCTCAATAGTTCTACACGCACTTTGTTTTATGAAACAGATTAGTTTATCCCCTAAAAGTTATGTAGATATATAAAAAGAAGGCCTAATGTTCACATATTGGGGTTTATATAAGTGTTCACTTTGTCCTCACAGGTTATTTTTCTAAGAATAGTAGTAGTGGGCTAAAACAAATTTACGTGTGACCAAATTAACTAGGAATGAACTGTCTCGATAGGCGTCAGATATCGTCCAATAGGTTTTAATTGCACCAGCCTTCTTCTGCTTACTGGAATGTCAAACAGCTTTTTTAAGCCCATCGGCGCAACCGCGGCAGGTGCTCGTGACGTCACCTGCTGAGCTCAACGACCGCGTTGGATGGCTGTGCTCTCAGTCGCAGCGTAGAGCGAACTGCATCCCATACCTTCAGTACAGTACTGTTTGTATTACTAAACAGGTTTTGACAACTTTTTTTGTATGAAAATTTTAAAATTATGTTCATCTGTTGACTTTTTCCTGTCAGCATATCTGTAGCGAATGAGGGCAAATCACTGTATTGTCATTCTGCCTGTACTAAGGAAGCAAAATAAAAAATGAATAAAAAAGGTCCTGGGTTCTCTCCATATAATTGTCTAAATTGTAATGGTTCAACAGTTGCCTAATTCCAATTAGATTATATTGTAAATAAAGCTGTACTTGTCTATATGTGTCCAATATGTTGATATTCTCTTTTGTTATTGTTTACTCTGGACAAACCGTAGGCTTATTCATTATACAAATTATGTATTGGGATCATGGGTATAAATAATCAAAACATTTCAATCCGATATTAGTATTTTGCATTAAGTCAATAATTCACTGACATAACGTAATCTCACTAGTCCTCGCTGTTACATTTCTTTATTATTTAATGGCTATAGTACCATACAATTGTTTACAAATTTCTTCTAAAAAAAAAAATCCTAACGAAACAATATCTCTGAATTTCAACGCGCGAGGCTTCAAATCAATAGCCTATTCAAGATGGACGCCTTTGAAGAGAATGGAGCAGAAGGGCTCACAATAAGAAGGTGTGTTATCCGAATTACCACAGAAATACCAAGATGACCCAACATTTTGGACATGGGTGAGCAGGAAATGTTGTGTTTAGAAACATTTAACAAAGTTACAATATGCTTACATTTAACGCTGGACTTTTATGCTAGCAACGGTCCAAATAAACTTTTGGTTCGCAAAGAAGTCAGCAATTTAAATCCAAACTGTCCTTTATAAAGGAACCACAATTTTAATCTCATTGAAATATGCAGGGTAATATACTCACTGTTCAGCATTAACCAGCCAATTGTCATTCAGTTGCAGTCAATTTTCATTCAGTTTCATTCTGACCATGATAATATTTCCATTTCTACTTGGCGTTTCAAGTATAGTTATGTGGGAGTTCAAACCTCAATCGTCTCTCATGTCTCTGCCTCATTTGTCACCTTTTCTTGAAGGAACATCATCTCAAGCTCTTTCATTTCTGTTAGACACTAATCGTTGGCCTCGCTATTTTCAGTATAATCAATGTCTGTTTTTGAGATTTTTTCCTTTGCCTTTTTTGGCCCATCATTTTCTGCGTTCGGACTATACTCATTGGAGACATGAGCATTGAGATCAAAATTTTTTGTTGAAAAAGCCATTCAACAGTTCAGGCCGGGCACGGCTATCATCCTTTTCTGTTAGAGCTGAACCAATTCATTATTGACCTTGTTCCGCTCTATTTGAGTGTCCATTACCTCTCTCTTTCCAGAAAGTTATTGATAGTCGGTACAAGAAAGATCATATCTCCCTGTTTAGCAAGACTTATCCAGTTGATTTGATACATCCACTCTATTCAATTACCTCCATTGTTGTTCGTCACTATGTTATGTGGAGAACCCTACCTGTGGGTTCCTTAGATAACTATAACAGCAACAACAACAAAGAAGCGCTTTGTGAAAGTCAAAAGGTGTAGAAGCAAGGTCAGATGTATCAGAATAGATTACAGACGAATTACATCACACATTGCAATGCACACACGGCATTGATAAAAAAAAAGGACAGTGTGAATTTTATGATGTTCGTGCCCAGAAAATTATAGTCTTTAGTTTGAATAAATACATCATGAACATCTGAACAACAATTCTGACTCTGTGTGTTAAAAATACAACATAAGGTATTGAAGTTTGCATTTTTGCTCGCTATAGTACCAACAAACCACAAATAACCTTGTATGTGTGAAAGGCTTCCCAGGCATCTAAACACTTTCCTGATTTCGGAATGTGATCATCTGCTGGACAGGCTAAATGTGGCATACCTATTCTCCACACTAGAGGTCACTGTTGGTTAAAAGCTGCACTGGCATCGATGCAAAAATAGCTACCTAATGAATTCCCCTCCCTTTCGTCTCTCTCCACATGTCTGCATCATCATAGATTCACAGTGGCCGATTGTGCATGTGAATGTGTGCGAGCCGTCAGCGATTTTTGCTCCTCCCTCACCACCCATCCGCACACTCCCCCGCTCGCCAGCCGTCTACTGCTCCGCATCCCTCTCTTCAGAGGACCTGTCCGCGGCAGCCATAGTTCTCCTCGTCTCGTCTCGTTCGCAGCATCCTCTCCATCCATCGCCTACCATCATCGCCCTGGCAACACCTCCCCTCAGTAGGACATTCCCACAATCAGGGTCTGCAGCCAGCGAGAAGGAACGGCAGGTTCCCAGCCTGCTTTCCTCTCATCAACCTGGGGTCGTGTACCTAGCAGACCACCCCCTGCTCCCCAGCCTCTTCCTCCAGCTCCATCACGTCAGTCCACTGTCCCTCTTCTAGAACTCGGTTGCAAGTAAGCAGGCAAGCTGTCTCTTCTTCGCGCTAAGGCATCTGCTGGCTGCTGGACAGCTGGTCTTCCGCTGGCCCTTTGGAGGATGTTCCTATGGATGAACACGGAAGAGATGGCCCTGGGGGAGCTGCTGGAGAGTCTGAGGACCGTCGGCAAGAGCATAGGTGGGTGACTGACGACAATACGCTGACTAAGTGTTATTGCTTTAACCTATATTATTCGATTCCGCAGAGAAAAGGAGGTATTGCACAGTGATGTCATGCATGGCTGCTGAGTTCAAGCACTCAGATCTGCATGGGGACAGTGACAGGAACACGCATTATATTTCATGCCATGCAACACATTTCACCATGATCACTCAATTCTATGCAGATTGGTTACATATGCTTTAGCTTTTATTGGGTAAATAAATGACATGTTGGCCATGAGAGAAATTAGTTGTAACATCATTGGCAAGTTGATCTATGATATTCCACAGTCGATTTATTGTTACATTTTATGATTGTATTTGATCAAGTACGTAGGATGTCTTATGCATTGATATCAATGAGATCCACACCTTATTCACTGACATCACTTACAGTGCCATGTTCACACCTCTGTTGTGTTTGGACTATTGCTGCAATGTTTGTTATTTACTGGAGAGAGTACAGCAAATCATTTTAGATACATTTGATCTAGGAATATTTAGGATTTAGGCATTTAGGGTGGGGTGCCCATTGCCTACAGAGAAACTTGGCACATTAGGGATTTAACCATCTGTTTTGGCTAGTACTGTAGTTTCCCTGGAAGAGATATCACAATGGTGATCTCAAACAGACTGTCAATGGCAGTTTCCTCTGGGTTAAGTGGAAAGATTTTAGACATATTCAGTTAATTGACACATGTTAATTCATGTATTTGTTTCTTATTCTTGGATTAACACATCTTAAATCTGCATGGTGTGAAATGTTGCTTGGAAATCAAAATCCAAACATGACATGATTCTGACACACCCAGAGCTCTTCCCACAGTTCTTCCACATTGTACAGTTTGCTTTTGGTTGACATTCAAGGTTCACCCTTACGTGTGATACCCTGCCATTTAGTATTTAAAATAACTTTTTATTTTTAATCCCCAATAATCTAATTCCAATAGTTGAATTGCTTTTTCCAAATTTTCTCTTATCCACTTATAGAGGAATTCTTATAGAGGAAAACACACACGCACACACACACACACACACACACACACACACACACACACACACACACACACACACACACACACACACACACACACACACACACACACACACACACACACACACACACACACACACACACACACACACACACACACACACACACACACACACACACACACACAACCTCCACCCACCCCGACATGGAGCGCTGGCGCAGCACGGTGCGGCTCAGCTCGAACATGACGTCGTGCAGGCTCTGCTCCTCCGTGCGCTTCTTGGTGAGCTCCAGGATCTGCGTGCTGCGACGGAACAGCTTGCTGGCGTAGCACGTGGCCGCCGCCGTCTCCATCTTGTGTTGCCTCGTATGTATTTGCAACTCGTCGATATATAGTGAGGTCAGTGATGCAAATAGGGTTGAGTCAGCGTCGTGTAAAAATAAAAGCTATGTTGTATGGCGTGCTCTTTCTGAGCTAGAAGTCCAATGTCAAAGACCACACAGACTCCCTTGCCTGTGGTTCCTATGCTCTTAGTCATATTGTTTGATGTAGCAGCTGTCGCTACGGCTGTCAAAACGTTCAACTGGACGTTGAACCTTTCAATTTGCTTGACAAAATAAGAGCAAAAAAAAGAAAAGCTTCAAACCTACAATATTTCTGCACCTATCTACCCCATTTAAAGATAGCTGAACTACAAAGATGCTTGAGAATAAAGTACACACATCCATCCAGGGATTCTTTCTCCATAATTTTTTTATTTTGTTTCACTGTTGCCTGACAGTGATTCTCGGCTGAAAAACGTTTAGCTGTAACTGTAGCTACAACTCAAGCCGCCAGAGATTGCTATTGGGAAAACAGGCTTAGTGCAGGTTTAAAATAATGTCCCCTCTGTAATTCACTCACATGATACCTTTCAAAGTGCTAAACATACAATGTCACACGTTTGGTTGCACACCATTGTGAAGGTGAGATACAGAGACAAAAATGTGCCTAGGCATTTAAAGGCCATTCCGGAAGGGAAGTTGTGTTCAACGTTGATCCCAGGTGACAGGAAATGTAGCACTACAGGAGAGGGGGAGAAAGAGTGAGGAAGACAGAGAGAGTTTGGAGGAATTCAGAGCCAGGGAGGTATGCTATAAAGGGATTTAATCTGAATAACTACATGTACTTCCAACTTTTTTAAACAAGCCTTTTTAGATGAATGCTAAAATCAATTAGAAAGCGCATGAAACTAGAAAGCAGCTATACTTTCTTTTTGTCATTGATTTAGATTTTAAATGTATATTTTGTATGTAACATTATCTTTGTTTTTACATTTCAAATGACATTGCATAATATTGTTTTTCTTTTTTGTATGTGCAGTACTGAAGCAGTAAATGGATGCAATCTGCAGGGTAAATGCATTGCATTAGTTTGGCTCTGGTGAACTCTGGTCTCCTTCTGACCTACTTCCTGTCATATCAAAGTGACACGTTCAGTTAGAGAGATCACAGCAGCATGCACGGACATCTTCATGTGCCCAGCAGAGACCCGCTAGCCAATTTAATAATATTAGTGTAATATTATTAAAATTGCCTTGTTCACCAGGAGTCAGATGTCCGCTTTAAGCCTGTGGGCTTTAGCCACAATGACCAGAAGGCCTATGTGTGTCCTTTTATTTGCCTATGGACCCACACAAATGCTATTCCGGCCCATCCCTGCCTCAATAAGAACCAGTTCAGATGTCTCAGGGTGGTTAAGCAGTAAAGCATACAAGTGTTATCTGGTGATGATGGTAAACAGGAAACTTTTTTATAACCAAGCAGGTGTGCAGATCTATTCTGAGGACATGGCCCGCTATGGAGAGCATGTGTGAAGCCCGATTGGGTGAAGGTTAGCCTAAGCCCCCAGCCAGTCAGCTGAGGACCAGGAGGAATTAAAAGTGTGGTAATTCAAGTGCCTTTTTGCTTTGCTAGCATTCAAGCTGCATCTTGATGTCATTCCTGTGTCCTTGAATCCGTTGCTTCATGGTCTTGTGTCTCATGTTAAGCCTCCATCTCCACCAGCCTATTTGCATCTCCACAACAGGAATGTAATCCAAACCATTGTCATTGTTACTGCAGTGCTATGATCAAAGACCGGAGGTTTTGCTCTGTTTTAGATATGGTTTTATTTGTGCTTTCTATGTACAGTCCCAGATGGGAAATGTTGTTCTTCCCAGAATTGTGTGTGTGTGTGTGTGTGTGTGTGTGTGTGTGTGTGTGTGTGTGTGTGTGTGTGTGTGTGTGTGTGTGTGTGTGTGTGTGTGTGTGTGTGTGTGTGTGTGTGTGTGTGTGTGTGTGTGTGTGTGTGTGTAACTGTGTGTGTGTGTGTGTGTGTGTGTGCGCGCACGTGTGATCCATACAAGCATGAAGGTGATGATTTGATAAACATCTGTGGACGTAGCTGCCGGTGGGGAAGTCGAGAGCTGCTGTCAAGGCAGCGTCATGCTAGCATGATTAACCAGTGACGAAGGAAAAGGGGATGGTGAGGAGGGGGAGACCAGGGGGAGAGATAGAGATGGAGACCGCAGTCCCTCATCAGTATGTGAGAGAGAACAGCTCTGCTCCCCGCTCTATTCTAAGCCTGCACCATGCAAGTAGGATCTTGGCAGCTCGAACCGCACAACACCGCCACAATGGTCCACACACACAGCACACAAACACAGCGTGGCTAGCAAGCAGCCTCCTGCTTGTGGTTGCTGCTCGGTGCTACATCTAACCTACGTTATCTGCAGAATTTTCTTGGTCATTTACCTGCAGCTATCCACAGTCTACAGCCATATAGTGTTGTTGTTTTTGAAGGTTGTTGTCATTATCTTTTGACCTTGCTCTTTAAAATACCCAATGTATTTACTGCCTGTGCAATGATAGAGGGAATAGTATATGGTCAAAGAAAAGGAAAAAAAGGCAGATTAGTGTGGGCGCATCCCGATATAATTAACCCAAGCAGCAGAAGGGGATTTGCTCAACCCCCTGTTTTACCCCTCCTCCTTCCTCTCACACACACACCCCCTGTCCTCCCCCCCTCTCGCTTGCTCTCTCTTGCTCTATAGCTCTCTCTCGCTGTCTCTCTCTCTTGCTCTCTTCCTAGCGGTGCATATGCTGCTCTGGTGTGGCACCAATGCGCAGCAGCATTGAGTAGTGCATGCGGTGGAGAGTGTGTACCACTGTGTGTGCGTCTGTGTCTGCCAGTGCATAGCCAGGACTGCCTCACCTCTAGCTAGCGCAGTGAGCACGTTGTCACCGGTGCTTGTGCTGGCGTGGGGCTCAGGTCTTCTCTCTCTGGGTGATTTCGCTCTGCTTGCGATTGGAACACTGTAGCCTTCTCCTTCCAATGCTTCCTGAGGAGGCATCCACCTCCACCTCCTCCAACCACCAGGCTCATCTAGCCCAGAGACCCTGGCTCGCTGCCCAAGCAGGCGCTACACATGCATGAGGAGGATTCTATGCTGGACTCTGATGAGCCACTACACTTACTCAGGAGCCTCTGACTGTGTGAAGCGGAGTGCTGCAGAACCGGTGGTGGCTGGTCCGGAGACTGAATGAGCCAGAGTATAGCATTTCATTTTTTGTGTTAACTGCGTGCGACCAGGAGACTTCGGGCTGATGTCGCTGAATGACTTTCTTCGCGATGGTGGTGAGGCACCGTACCGGATCATGAACCGGCTTAGCCAGCTGATTCAGAACCTGGACATCACTGGGCTGGCCCCTACATTTTCTTTCAGCCCGTCCAGCCGAAGGAACTCCTGGAGAGAATGGGAAGGTAAGATTGATGCCACTGTGCACTGTGTTGCAGGTGCATTCTCATTTGTGTGTGGGTGGGGGTTTTGGCTAGGTTTTCTTGCTGGAGCTCCTTAGGGCAGTGAGTCAAGATAATCACACACAGACCCTTTCCTGTGGGCACCCCCTGCACTGCTTACTGGGGGAGTGTCTATGTGGACGCACAAATATGTGTGTCGCTTTCTCTCTTCAAGTCCGTGGGCTTGTGTGCACAAGCACAACTGCACCAATAGAGTGAAGCAGCTTTTGGGGGAGCAGTACAAAACTGGACAGTTTGTTCAGTTACCAGTTAAGTTTCAGACTGAACGGACTAAACCTCTAGAGATAGACAGACTGTCTATCTCTATAACACAAACATTGCAGCAATCCGTTTTTTTTTCTCTCCTAGTTTATTTATCTTTCGCTGCGTACTGGGATTCCATCCGTACCAGCAGCGGAAGGGGTGCGGTGGAGGGAGTGATGGTGATTTGTGATAAGAGTCAGACATTTTTGATGTCAAACTGGTGCTTTGAAACAGTTTGAGGAGGACCACCAGAAGAATCACTATGTTTTCGAGGAAGCGCAAGAGCATCGCGTCGAAGCGTGAGAGCGTGGCGTTGATGCCCCTCGTGCCGCTGAAGCCCAGTGAGTCTAAACATTCTGGAAACATGTTTCTTTCTACCTGATGTTTGGTTGTCACATTAGCCGTTCATCTGTCCTTTGGATTATGTGGGGATCTGTTATTAATTAATTGTAAGTGACCACTTGTGTGTGTTTTTGCGTTCAGTGTCTTGAGTTTTATGAGCGTCTGCAGGCTGTGGACATAGCCAGAGAGGGTGATTGCCTCCCCTCCTACCAACTCTGCTAAAGTCGTTAGCCATAAGGTCAATGCATCCAAAGTTCAGACTGCTGTGTTGATAGTTTTCTTGTTTAGCAGACAGTAAGGAAAACATTTTTTTAAATTTTTCTTACTTTGGTAAAACTTTAGAAGCGAACATGAGTTTTATAGCATCTTTTTTCAGCAGGATCCGTCAGTGTTGCTGTACGTAATCAATCCTGCATGCAGGGGTTGCCAACATTGCACACACTTTCTCTAAGTCCCCTGTGTCATGGTAATCCTGAACCACGGCCTCCGTTTGGCTCGAAGGAAACTATGAATCAGTGGTTTACAGTGAATGGACACTGTCCATCAATGGACTGTATGCTTTCTAAATCATCCCTCTGTATTTCCTCCATTAGAAACTGTGTGTTAATTAGTGTCCCCCCACACCCCTGTTTTTATGTGAATTTAGGGCGTTCCTTGAGCCAATGGCCGAAGTATTTCGCTTTCAAGGTTTACAACCCTGATAACACTGTGCTCCTGATCCCATTAAACAGTGCACGTACATGCCCCAGCAGGTGTGTGTGTGTGTGTGTGTGTGTGTGTGTGTGTGTGTGTGTGTGTGTGTGTGTGTGTGTGTCACATTTGAACCCAAGTATAGCTATATATAGAGTCACGTGCATGTCTTAGGACACAGGCAGACACTACCACACACTTGTCTTGCCTAGTTGGCAACTATTGGACAAAATTTGGGGGGACAGTCGTACAACGGAATACACTAAATGTCAGCTTTTATCAATTGAAATTAACTCACAAAAGGATAGTGTCCATCTCATAGGCCCAATCAGAATTAGGTCATTTTAAGAGGATTCCTAAGAATGGAGTCTTTGAGTGGTGTAAACAAGAACAGCAGCTTTGAATTGATGCAGTCCATGAATGGTCAAATGGGGATTCAGAGCGCGTTTGAAAAGACAGAATGGGTTCTTTGTTCAGAGCCACCAGATCAGTTGAGATAAGGCCAATTTGGACTCGAGCCTCCGTTGACTTAGGTAAATGAGCGCGGGCAGAATGGACTGCGTTGTTCACACGCCTACCGAGCTACTGACTCAAAACAACACAGAAAATATAATACCTGAAGCTGCGCAGTGCAAAAATACATCCAGAAAGTGACATCAGCTGGACGCTCAGATTCAAGTGAGGCAGTTACAAAAACAGAATAGAAGGCAACATGCAAAGCTCTTACTGTCAATGACACACCGTGCACTCCAAGAGCTAGATAGGCTTCGAGAGATAGTCAAAAGTGGGAGGATGTCCTATTGACCTGGGAGGGTTCAGGTGATCGCTCTCCCAACAGGGGAAAGGGTATTTGGCCTGACAGGAACAGTGGGTGTGGCCTTGGTCCACAAGCTTTTGTTTATTGGGGAAGGTAACCCGAAGTTGTAAGAGGAAGCCCTCAGTCTAAGAGTTGCTACAGGCTATAGCGCACCTGCAGTCAGACACATAGCCTTAGAGACCGACTGGGGGTAAGATCCTGTGTGTGTGTGTGGGTGTGTGTGTTAATGGGCAGATGAGGTGAAAGATTGAGGCAGAATGCCTCGGAGATAGTTCAGGAACAGCATGGATCAGATCTTCACGGAGACGAGCAGCGGAACAGACAGGGCTTTGGAAGGCAGTAGGGTAGTGAGCGGGATGGGAGGGGAGGAGATGAGAGGTTCTTCAGGTGAGTCGACTGAGGAGGAGGAGGAGGAGGAGGTGGAGGAGGTAGTGGCATGGGATCAGAAGGGCTCTGAGCTGGGCTTTAGGTTGTACATGAGGGACGAAGTGGAGAGGAGTTCAGAAGCAAACGTAGAGTCCGACCCACGGCTGGGCAGAAGGGCAATGACCCTTCCAGCGGGGCCACGCAGGGAACCGCCGCAAACGCTCGGCGAGGAACAGATAGAGCAAAAACTTTGGGGGGGAGGCCAGGCAAAGGAAGAGGAAGGTGAGAAGACGGGGACGAAGGAGGGCGCAGTAGTGAGGCAAGGGGAGACAACGGAGAGAGCGCTGGAGGTGTGCTTGAGTCCCATCGAGCAAAGCAAAGGCTATGTGCGAATCTCTCTGGATGAGGTCGAAAGATACTACAGGTTTTCCCGCTGCTGCCATTGGCTGAACCGTAAGTGTCTCATATCCATCTAACATGAGTTAGTTTAACGTTGAAGACATTCTGTTTTGGTCATGTCTCTCTGTGTGTACATCATTACATAACCTCACGTGCACACCGACCTTAATCCGTATGATGTCACACCTGCTCCATGTTATTCATTGGCAGGTGATTGTTGTTATCTTTACCCATTTGGCTCCATGCCTACTGCAGGACACTTCCGGTCTTGCTTTTCTGCTGCTAATCTGAAGGACAGTATTAGCATACTGCTTCTGGAACCTACTCAAGCTATCCCTTTTAGTGTAGTTGGAAGGCCACATACTTAACTGCATAGAGACTCAAACCTGATGCCAAAAAAGATTTGTTTTGGATATGTGATTATGCAAGGTTGAAGATATCAACCTTGCCACTGAAGTATTTGACGTTGCTGTGTGGGGTCTGTGAAATGAGCAGGACGGAGTTGGTGAGTGGGATTTCTATTGAATTAAACCACCTCCCACTCCCTCTTTATCTTTAATCCATCCTTATTCTGTTATTCACAGAGCCCATCCTCAGTAATATACCTAATGTCACTCCATCGGTTTTCAAAATGATGGTTCTCCTTATTTCCCTCCATGTTTCTCCTTTAAATGATTTCCTTGCCAAAGGACCTTCATGGGAGACTTATTTGCATCCTCACATCTGACCTTAAACTGGTTACTGCACATTGCCCTCTTTGAACCTCATCTGAAGCCCTGCCACCCCCTGTCTTCTCATCTGATATTTATGTAAAGGGTTGACCCCCCACGGCCCAGCACTCTGCATCATCCTCCACACTCTTCCTCTGGCTGTGGGACACACACACACACAGGCCCCCAGGTCACTGTTTCACTCTGTCTCCATCTGTAATTTAGTGTCAGCAGGTTCTTTTGGGGGTCGAATGCAACATTCCGCGCCAAAGCGAGATTTTGCTCCTAATCTGTGTCACTAGAAGCATCGGTCTGCATGTGTGTGTGTGTGTGTGTGGTTGAGTGACCAACTAATGTTTGACTCCTTACCTACAAATGTTTGCGTAGGTGGCCGCTAATTCCTGTGAAGCTCTTTAAAGCCAATTAGTGTATGATCAACCAGGTGGTACGTGTTTACCTCGGCATATTATTACGGTCGTGGTTTTTTCTTGTGTTTCTTGTGTACGAAATTCCAAATCAGTCCTCTGCTAAATAAATTTCTTTCTCTTTCTTTCTTTCTTTCTTTCTTTCTTTCTTTCTTTCTTTCTTTCTTTCTTTCTTTCTTTCTTTCTTTCTTTCTTTCTTTCTTTCTTTCTTTCTTTCTTTCTTTCTTTCTTTCTTTCTTTCTTTCTTTTTTTTTTTTTTTTCTTTCATTCATTCTCGGCATATTATTACGGAGAGAGAGAATAAAATTTATAAGCGCGCGCGCTTATTCACATACACACAGTAGATAATAGTGAGAACGGTGATACTTGGCATCCAGGAAGCGGAGAAACTGGGTGAAGGAAGTCGAGTTTCGCTGTCTGTCTTTTTGTTCGCCGACGACAAGCGACACTTTAGTCCACTCCTAGTCGGAAGGCCAGAGCCCGGGGGCAGAAACGTAACTGTACAACACTGTGGGAAACTGGGAAGGGGAGGGGGAAAACAACAGAACAAGTGCGGCGCAGTTCTAAGTATAGATGAGTAGAGAGTGGGAAATGTTGAAACGAATGATGCCATTGAAAGTGGGCGACTTGTTGTTCAGCATTGTAACAAGGGCTCCCCTCTGGGTAATTCCCAGTTCATGTAACCTCAGAAGCTGAAGCAGGAGGTGGGGATGAGGGAGTGGGGGTTGGCGGGTTTGGATGTGATATGTGTGGGAGTAGCTGGGGGATAAGGTGAGGCTGTTTGAGGCTGGGCGGGGCAGTGGGAACCGTTAAGTGTGTGTGTGTGTGTGTGTGTGTGTGTGTGTGTGTGTGTGTGTGTGTGTGTGTGTGTGTGTGTGTGTGTGTGTGTGTGTGTGTGTGTGTGTGTGTGTGTGTGTGTGTGTGTGTGTGTGTGTGTGTGTGTGTGTGTGTGAGAAGACTTGAGGCACGAGCGACCGAGAGGTCTGGACCATTGAGTCCAGCTGGAGGCAACAGTCTGCCTTTACTGACACAGCCTTAACAACAGTGACAGACACGTCCATTTATCTAGCGTGAGTTCTACACGCTTTCCTTCTGTTGAAGGGGGGTTCACGGTTTGACCCACAAACACCCATGATCCTTTTCTATTTAGGGTTTTTTTTTATTCACGTTTGAAAACAATGATACAATATAAGAGAGAAACTGAGCCTCAAATAACAGAAGTGATCGGTCAGTTTTCTGTTTCTAATCACTGTGTGGTAGGTGCAGCTGTTGCTGGGTGCTGTTGAGTATCATATACCAGAACTTTACAGAAAATAAACCCTAGCTGTGCTGTTCTTCATACTATCAACTCTATGCGTTTTTGATTTGCAAGTTGAAGCAGTTGCACATACAACTTATTAGGTTGCAGTAGCTAGACTTTAGCATTCAGACTAAGTGTTTTAGACTGCAGCTGTTCTTTTTTCTAGTACTTGACTTAAGTTAAATCCATTGGGACCTTGTGCCATGTGGATAAAGTTCCTAATAGAGAAATAGCGTTATTTAAGGTTGAGGTTGAGCAATACGAAACAAAGAAGTGGAGTGAGCTGCGGGGTCCTGACTGGTGATCTGTTGATTTCAGGGTTGAGTGGCATTGCCATCGCACCTCGGTATCAAGGTTGGTTAGTGCAGCCGTGTGTCCATGGGCGTGTGTGTGTGCGCGACTGGTCAGGGTGGATTAGGTTAATCCATGCCATGCGTTCAGAGGTCTCCTGCTGTCACGCTACGATTTCCACCACCTGCTGCTGCTAGCAGGAACATATGTGTGTCTGTGTCTGGGTGTTATAAACTTAGCACAGGCATGTGTTTTCAATTATTAGTGATGATGACATAGCAGTTATTTTAGCCTAGGGCCCAGTGTTTTCTAACTTATTGGATGGAGGGCCAGAACATAAGTAGAGGCAGAAGCTCAAATGGTAGTTTGGTAGTTGGGTCACAACTGAATTCTGAAGATTTGGTCCAGTTCAGTGGGGAAGCTGCTACTTCGTTGCATTTTTCATTTGGCGTGTCGGTTGACGTTTACACAGGACTTGGTCAAGCGGACCAAACAATGTCAACACATTTCATGCTGTTGAACTTTTGTCTTTTGTAAACAGAATCCAAAGTAAACTCAAAACGCTTCCTTGTCAAGGGCAATATTATTGGAGCAACCACAACTTTGCGGCCTTGGGATTTTTCCTACAAGTTCAAATTAATAAGCAAACAAACAGTATGAGCACCTGACAAAAGAGCACGTTGTTTAGTGTGTGATTGCACTACCTGATTTTATGACTTTTTAAAGACTTGTGAGCAGGCTGTTATTAAGTGTGTCGGTGGGTTGTGTGGTAATGAAAACAACAATGTTATTATGATTTATTTAATTGTTTTGCTTTGAATAAATATGATGAACTTATTCATTATTTGGTACCTGAATATTTTCAAACATATTTAGACTAGCCTACTCGAATAAAACATAAACCAAACTAAAGCAGACCAGGAACGAGAGAGAGAACTACTAAACTTTTAGTAGTTTAACAGTGCCCTGGGGCTGTCATCTGATAAGCTTGTCAAACAAAGAGGCCTTGAGGTTTGTTTGAACTGCGAAGAGGAGAGGAGGGCTGAACAGGTGAAACCAACCCGGGAAAAGGTTCCCTTCTCCAGATGGAACGCTCAGAGAACTCGAATGACTCCAATACTTAGCCTGACGAGATAGATGATTTGGATGAGAAGAAGTATTGGTAGAGATTCACCGTAAGGATACCGCAGGAAGGGTGGCCGGGGGCTGGTGCTGACAGGAATGAAGCCAGACCTGACAGACTTGACTCGTGTGAATTTACTCAGAATACAAAGCCTCCTACACAAAGCCTGGAGTACCTGCGCCATACAGGTACCTGCTAGACTCTGGGTAAAACTCTTCTGAGAACATGGAATATTTGTTTCAATCTGTATTTCATTCATTGTTACATTTCAGTTTGACTGTATTATGAGATGTATGATTTTCAATTTTTCAATTTGCAGACATGATTGTAGTGTACAGCTTGATTAAGGTTTTGTCGTTTGTAGATGAATACCTTTTCTTAAAGTCTACGGAACCCAGGCTTTAGAGCAGGGGTCGGCAACCCTAGGAACGCGTGCCACCGCTGGCACGTGGCAGCATAATCATTGGCACACTTGAGTAAAAAAAATTAATAATTCACTGCACAATGCGGCAGCATAATCATTACTACCAGGTTTTTGCACTTTATTCTGTTTTTTGTGCATTTCCTCCCAGTGCAAATATGTTTAAATGAGTTACTGAAATCAGTGTTCTGAAATGGGATCAATTAATAGTATGTAGCCTAAACCTATGTTGGGAGTAATGGAGAAGAAAATATTTAAAATATTGTTGCAAGTGGCCTGTATGCATCGCCTTCACATGGTTTTGCAAAGCTGTGCATGTCTTAAAGATATGATGTGGATGGTTCCAACATTCTCATATATTCTCGTTTTTTACATTTCTCACATTGCAAATATGTTTCTGAATGAGTTTCTGAAAGTGGTGTTTTAAGATGAGACATATGTAATTATAATTTGTAATCCTGTGTTGCAAATATAGCAACAAAAAAATCCTTATACAATTCCAGGTCTTCTGGAAATGTTTTTGGTCGCTGTGTCATAATTCAGCTTAATATTTAATATATTGTTGCTTAAGGTACACTCATTAACAAGAACTTTCAAACTGGCACTGCATGTTGAAAAGGTTGCTGACCCCTGCTTTAGAGTATGGATCCAGTGGAAAGGGACTCTGATGAGTTAGACAGTTAGACTCCGAACTGTCTGAATTGACGCAGTTGTTTAGTTTCCAGACTAGCAGCTGCCATATGTGCGTGTTGACTCAGTGTTAACACACACACAAAGCTCTGAAATGTCGAGAGCTTTCGTTAAAACGTGCTGTATCATGTTAAACAGACCACGAATCCGCAATACATCGCCGTTTGACGTTAAGGTGGTATTAGTTGATCCGCAGCATGGTGCCCATGTCCTGAATTACCAGCCATTGCCTTATTTGTCTAACGCCAGTGAGAAATGACACTGCAGTTTGTTGATGCGAGTGGCTGTGACTCAGCTGTTTTCTGCTTTCACACGCCACTGTGTCACTCACAGCTCTCTAGCTCAAGAGATGCTGACCTTGGACCGAACCAAACAAACTGAAACCTGAAAATAGTAAGAAGTAGTCACTGCTTAAGGTCGTACACTGTCTTTAGGACCGAGAAGTGGCCCTAATATGCAAGTAATTCCTTAATGTAGGCCTATCCGTATTATAATGTTAGTATAACACAAAAGTATATCTTGAAAATACGTCATAGACGATATCATAGAGCTGAAGTGTAGTGCAAGGTTAGGTTAGGTTTGAGGAATCAAAAATATACACAAAGCCTCATACATCAGAGATCCTACGATGTAATGCTGTTCTGTGTGTGGCTCCATCCTGGGTCTGATTCAAGGTGATTTTGTTGACTTTCTGTTAGGGCATCCATTGCACTCCTAACCATCCCTGGAAGGAGGGATCCCCCCCTTATATTTCTTACCTAGGTTTCTTCCTTGAGTTGTCCTTGGTCTTTAGAGGGATGGCTAAGGTTAGGGGAGTGGCAGTCCCTTTGAGACTATAAATGTGATTACTAAGGGCTTTACAAATACAATGGACTTTGAATTCACATCATTGTGTCAGTCATGGTGTGGGGAGAAAAAAAGTTGAAACCTTGAGAAGGAACAGTTATGGGATCCCTCTTCCAGCATGGAGTGCAATTTATGGCTGTGTGGCAGACATTATGAACGATGTATGAGGCAGAGGGTAATTTGATAGCTACTACACAACCCCACTATGTCTACAGAAGTGCTGCATCGATCTGTTTATGCTGCTCTGGTGTTTGCTTCCCCAGTTGTGGACTTTGGCCCGTCGTTGTGCTGTATCATGTTAAACTGGTTTTATATTGCCCTCCATATAAATTTAAATATCCTGATACAGTGTATTGCTGTGGCACTCTGTGGTGAAACACCTCTTTATCTTGATCAGAAGATTGAGGGAACATCAGTATGAATTCCAAGCTGATTGGTTTTTAATGCAGGGGGTTGTCGCGTGCATCAGTATAATTATTGTCTATTCTAATGTTTGAGGGTGTAAGTATATTGCAACAGATCCATTAGACAAATAATTCTGTTGAGTAGCTTCAACAATATGCAAACAAATAACACTCCCTTCTTCTGTACCGGCTCATCTCTACGTTTCCTTCCTTACTCTCCTCGGGGATGGGTCCTGACCTCAGATTATTTTAATCTGTTTAACACAGAGTGGGGTCTGGAAAATCGCTGGGCCTGGTTGCCAGGGTTTATGTAGCCTGCAACGGCCAACGTCCCAGTTGCCAGTGTATGTGGTTGCTACGTGCTGGCAGGGGGCAAAGGGGGCATTAAACACTATGGGCAGTGGTATCAAAGCAACACCATTAAAAACCGTATCTTGCAAAGGTATTTAGCAATAGCTAATTATGATATAATAAATGAGTTCAATACGGTTGACCAGTGGTATCTAAGCAACACTGTTAAAACACTTTCGTCCATTGGTATCTAAGCAACACCATTAAAAACCGTATCTTGCAAAGGTATTTAGCAATAGCTAATTATGATATAATAAATGAGTTCAATACGGTTGACCAGTGGTATCTAAGCAACACTGTTAAAACACTTTCGTCCATTGGTATCTAAGCAACCCGATGAAAACACTATGGAGCAGTGCTATCCTAGCAACACTGTTAAAATACTATGGACCAGTGGTATCCAAGCAACACTGTTAAAATACTATGTTATCCAAGCAACACTGTTAAAATACTATGGTATCCAAGCAACACTGTTAAAACACTATGGACGTGTGGTAACCAAGCAACAGTGTTAAACCCTATGGACTGGTGGTAACCAAGCAACTGGTTTCCTCTGGCCACTGGTATTGAACACTGGTACAACATTATGGGCCATCTGTATACAAGCAACACAGTATCAACCAGTAGTATCCAAGGGAGAAAGGGTCACAGTGACATTGATTTGAGTAAAGGAACCAGTACGTCTAGGATGTCTAATGACATGCATGTCCTTGAACATCCAGTGGTTGTGTTAACGTGCGTTTCTATTGCTCTGTTCCAGATGAGATCATGCAGCAGGAGTGCAGCCCTCTCGGTGCTGCTGACATCACCCCTGACCTCAGGAAGCAGTTTGCCTTCCTTTCAGGTGACACTTCCTGTCCCGTCTGCCTTTGTCTTGTTATCTGCCCTGTAAGCCTTTCTCCTTTCTGCTTGTCTTTCTTGTCTGACTGTTTGATTATTGTGTGTGTGTGTGTGTGTGTGTGTGTGTGTGTGTGTGTGTGTGTGTGTGTGTGTGTGTGTGTGTGTGTGTGTGTGTGTGTGTGTGTGTGTGTGTGTGTGTGTGTGTGTGTGTGTGTGTGTGTGTGTGTGTGTGTGTGTGTGTGTGTGCGCGTTACTGTTAAGTTATAGTTTGGCATTCAAATCTTCCATTGTCCCATTTCCATCTTAAATGTTTTGCATCCTGTTCATCCCCCGTGGGCCTATTTGTGGTGTATGTCTAGAGAATACAGTTGCTTCTCCTTTTTTGATCTACCTGCTTGATAATCTACTGTTCATCTACTGTTCTACCAGTTTATCTCACTTTAATGGCAGTGAATAATAATTTTTCATGTGCCCACTACACATAGTGGGAATTTAATTGCCCACTATGTGTAGAATTAGATTTTCCCTGTAAACAACAAAGATAGCAAGGATAAGACGAAGGATAAATGTCCTACCGGGACACAAAGCATATATTTATAGCATATGAAATTGGTAAGAAAAGCATTTAAACCAATAACCCATTTAACCCGATGGTGATTAATGACAAACAATTCTAAACTAAATTAAACTGGAAATATTTCCATGACAAGCCTTTCATGCCTGTCTTTCAATTTTACTCAATATTTTCATACTCAGTTTATTGCTGAAAATGTCAGCAAACTGAAACAAATATGTAAGGAGAAGCTATGAAAGCACGTTAATCCCAGACAAGTCTGCAGAGAGAGCTCTAAGCAGTTGATCAAACCATGACCGTGCACTTGCTGTTGCTATAGCGATGAGAGGGAAGAAAGATAAATGCGGATTGATATTCCAATCGCATGGGCCGACGGATCTCTGAGGATCAAGACTGTGTGCCTGTTTGTGTGTACACATTGTATGTAAGTTATAAAAAGCAAGAGGAAAGGGAAAAGCTATCAAGCGAGGAAATATTTTAGGGTTTGATGCGTCAGCTCTCTTTAATGTTTAAACCACCACTGCAGTCTCTCTCTCTCTCTCTCTCTCTCTCTCTCTCTCTCTCTCTCTCTCTCTCTCTCTCTCTCTCTCTCTCTCTCTCTCTCTCTCTCTCTCTCTCTCTCTCCTCTCTCTCTCTCTCTCTCTCTCTCTCTCTCTCTCTCTCTCTCTCTCTCTCTCTCTCTCTCTCTCTCTCTCTCTCTCTCTCTCTCTCTCTCTCTCTCTCTCTCTCTCTCTTATTTATATATATATATATATATATATATATATATATATTTATATATAGAGCTGTTACTAAAAACACCAGTGCCCCCATGTGATGTACTGTGTAAATAGCAGTTTGGGTGTCACTTGTAATTACTGTGTCCTGTTAATAAAGAGTACAGAGAGAAAAAAGGCAATCAAATAACGCGGAATGTAATCTCTAAATCCAGAGATTAGCAACCTTTGGAATAGATAGCACAAGGTTTTACAGGGCGATAGCACTACATTTTTTCATTCATCATCACTCATACATTTTCTAAACCACTTTTATTTTGATATGTAAACCTTATAATTCTCCTTCCTTTCCAACATCCAATTCAAAGGGGGCAGAGGACAAAATGGCAGCCCCATCATCGTGTTCCCAGAATTCCCTGCTTTCGGAGAGATCTTGGAAACAGAGTTCCACAACGTGCTTACCTACTTGACCAGTGTACCCAGGTAAGATCATACACACACACACACACACACACACACACACACACACACACACACACACACTTGCTTCATCAGCAAAACATTCTATAATAATTTCAATACCAGCTGCTTTCAAGTCCCACGGTATTTATTACACACACACACACACACACACACACACACACACACACACACACACACACACACAGAGAGAGAGAGAGACAGTTGCGAGTGTTTCCAAAGAACCGACTTACTATTGACTAAGCACATTTTAATCAAATGCGTATTTGCGGCACTGCAGTGACAGTGTGAGGGGCTGGCCAATAGGTGGCAGTACCATCACGCAGTGCTTTGGTACCGCTGAGCCCATACATTTAGGTTCACACAGTTCAAACGGAGAGATTGAACTATCATTTCATTACATAGAGACCCCCCCTCCCCCAGCCTACGGACACCAGAGAGAGTGCTGGGCGACAAGAGGAGGGGGGCAGGGACTCCGGAGAGGACTTTTTTTAATTAACAGTCCTCCCCCCCCTGACTGTTATCATACTCCTGCAGACGGCCTCTGCAGACAGACTAGACCAGGCGTTGGAGGAAGGGAAAGGACACACACAATGCACACACTTCCCAATCGCCCTCACACCTTAGTGCCTACCTCCTCCATCCACTTCATGTTTTTGTTACTGAGCCAGCCAGCTACTCCCTCCCTCCCCTCCGGCCCCTTGTTTCCGTACCTTGTCTGCAGCTGCAAACACTGTTCAAAAATAGAAAGTGCTGTGTTTCGGACTGTTTCGGCCTCAATAATGCATGCAGACGGTTCTGCTTCTCACTGCTTGTTATTTGAATGTGCGTGTGTGTGTGTGAGTGTGTGCTTTAGGAAGTAAGAAGGATAGGAGAGGAAGGGAGAGAGAGAGCATCTTTGTGTTGAATGGATTAGCTCAGTGTCCTCTTTGTTCATAGGTTTAAATGTTTCTATTTATACACATGCAAATCAATTTTTCCATATTAAAGAGAATCCCCCATTTTTGATCGCGTTGAAAATATTTTTGTTTTTTCATGTTTCATGTTTCTACTGTCCGCTGGGAAAGAAGAAATGAATGAAAAGCTTAATGGTGCGCCGTTTTAATTCCACCAGAGGAAGGAGATATTCTGTGCATCCAAGCAGAAAACAGCTTTCCACAGTAGAACAACCTTGCAATAATCACCCCCCAAGCCCTTAATAATGGGTTATGATCCCCCCCCTTGATGAGGCTACAGCGAAAACGTCCCCTCCCGCTGAAGTCCCGTTGTGCACCCACAGCAGTGGGGAGGCTGTGAGGCTGACCGGCTCATATGGAAGGTGAGGTGACCCTCCCAGCAGGTGTCTGACCCTCTGTTGGCCCAGCTGGGGGCCACTCACCAACAGATGCTCACTGATACCTGAGGGAGCCCCAACCCTGGCACAATTTCCAACATCTGTGTGAAATGACCTTGAGGCTCAATGCACAGGCAAACGTGACGAAAATAAAGAAAATACTGGGACTTGATAAGAATAGATGACATCCATGGACACAACCCCATATTAACATGGTATTGTGCCTATGATTGAATTTACTGGTGGCTATTTAATTATTATTATTTATTTTTTTCATCATGTTAGCAGTTGAGGGGTTTGTGTGTGAGTGTGTGTGTGTGTGTACGTGCGTGTGTGTGTGTGTGTTTGCTCGTATGAATGTGTACTTGTGTGTCACGCCACCAGTACTTCTGCATATGCATTCATGCAGCAAATATCCTTCATCCCTACTTTGCCATTAGGCAAATCCCTGCCCACAGCCAGCAGGGCATCCACACTACGCCCAGAAATCCAATTATTTAGACGACCCTCCAAGCAGCCGCTCCTCCCAAAACCAACCGAGGGGAATATCCAATGAATATTAAAATGGATGTTATTAGACATGTACCTCTCCTTATTTAGCCATTCACCCATGATAAAAGTGATCCACGCTAATGAGAACCAGACTAGAAACTCCCCCTGTCACGGAGTCTTCGTGGGTCCTCGTGGGACAACATCTGATATATTCTAGTCGGTTTGGTTGGTATGATTACTCAATTCTTTGTTTTAAATACATTTACAGTGGAGCCTTTTCCCACTCTAAAAACATGCCATGCTCACGTGAGCTCATCCATTTTTCAGCAGCAGGCACGTGGGATGCACTTCTTTGTCATGCGGGCATCAGCAGTGGTTAACTCAGATGGACATATGGAGGTCTTACACCCAACCTCGGACTCGTTTGTTGTCATGAGACCCCCCCCCCCAGCCCACCCCCACCCCTCCTTGTTTTAGTGGGTGTATTAGGGAGATTGGCTCTTGTCCCCTTTATCCTCTCCTCCCCTCCTCTGTGTCCAGCACAACACACACCCATAGCCCTGCAGTGCATTTCCTCTGAATGCATGCGAACGGACGGCGAGACCAGGGGAGGGACAACGACGACAGGGAAGGGAGGGAACCAACAGGAACGTAGAAAGGCGTGCAGTGAAATGAAACCAGTGGTACTGTTGACATTGGAGACAGTGAGAGGGGCGGTGCGTCCAAAAGAACGCAGTCCTCCCCATAAAGAAGAGCCATCTTCCTCAGAGCCACTGCCGTTTTCCTTTTTATTCCTCTTTTTTTTCATGCCTGTCTCCTCCCTCTTCCCGCCTCCCCCCCGGTCTACAAGACGTGCTGATTGGCCAACAGGGCTGCAAACCCCCTCCTCCCCCCCAGCAGCTATAGCCAGTGTCTGGCTGGTGGCATAGCACCTTCTGGCGCCTCATTGGCTGGCTGCTGCCTTCAGTGCAGCAGAGGAGGGGAGCTGGTTCGAGGCGCTGGGCTCCCTCTCGTCAACGGGGTACAACACGCTGAGATTTCATCCTGGCTGCCTGTGTTTATCATTTTTCCCCTTTTTTTCCTCCATTGTTGTCTCCACCACCGGACAGTTCTCCGTCCACATATTTTTCCCTCTGGCATTTTTTTGCCTGGTGCCCCCCTGCTATGAGTGCACCTCCTGCTTGGAATAACCGCGTCGCCCCTCGGCTCATCTGAGTGAACACACAGACGTCAAGGATTACGATCTGCGTCTTTTCTGCACGGAGGCTTTTCTGTGTGGCTGCGCCGCTGAGGTGAGACGCTGGTGTGCGGCGGCGTGTCCGCGGGGAGCCGTCATGTTTTAATGTATGAGGAGTGGGTCCATAGAGGAGGGAGAAGAGGACCGACATGTGGGACAGTATTGACTAACCCGCCCCCCCTCAGACCTCCAACCTGCTGTTTGTCACCGGGAAGGGGGGGGGAGTGGGATGGGTTGGTGGTGGTGGGGGCGCTGATGTGTGTGTGTGTGTGTGTGCGTGTGTGTGTGTATGCAGTGGGGGGCTGGTCTCTGCTTGTCAAGGAGGCTTGTCTAGGAACAGACAAGCCCCATCTTAATTGCGTCAGTTTACACCACAGCATTTGTAATGAATCCTAATTAACGTGTACCACTAGACTAAAGGAGGGCATGTCCGGTTTAATGTTTAACCATTTGGTTGACCTTTACATTGGCACAGAAACGGCTAATGCATGTACTGTTTTTTTTTTTTTCATGTCTCATTCTGTATTTTGCTCTTTTGATTACCCAAGCAGGGACGAACATAAATCTTTTTATATGATCTGTAAAAAACTGCCGGCCATGCAATAGTTTTTATTATGTAACCCTGAATTCTCTTAAATAAAATGGATCTTCCATCTACACCTGGTGGCAGGTGTTGATGCCGGACCCTGTGCCCCAGTGTAAACCTGCCCCTCTCTCTCCCAGTCTCTCGGCCACAGGGGTGGGCTTCGTACTGGTCATCGACCGCCGGCAGGACCGATGGGCGGCCGTCAAGGGGACCCTGCTTCGAATCGCAGTGAGTTTCATCTTGTGGTGTTTTATGTTGCTGGACATGTTTGTTTGTCTCCCCCCCCCCCCCCCCCCCCCCCCCCCCCCCCCCCCCCCGGTCCTTGTATGGAGTGCAGGCTTTATGGTTTATGTGTGCGCCGCCTATATGCAGGATGTCCAATCAATCATTCAAATCAAATGTGTTGACAGAGCACATTTATAAATAGCCAGCGTCGACTTCATGCTGTACACGTCTATGCTAGCAGATTGCAGCAAACAAACAAACACAGAATACACAAAGGCAGAGCACACCGTTTAAATGCCTAAGGTCTTTGAGACAAGTTTTAATTATGTGGATTGGAGGACATTCCTGGCTCAATCTGGGCCTTTGTGCGTTGACGATGCACGACAGTAAGTATGATCGTCCTGTGCACAGAAAGGCAATGACTCTGTCTTACCTTATTTGACAGAGATATATGAATCTTCCTTTTATTTCTTCCATTTGATAAATATTTTTTTTTATTATGCTTGACTCAATGAAACCCCATTCTCAAAACTGGTTGAAAAAACACTTTAGTCACAACGTAGGAAGTACCAGTGAGGTGACTCGATGGTGTAGGAGCTGTACATATATTCCAACCCCATTGTTTGGGATTTGGGGTCTTTCTTTATATTTCTCTCTGTTTATGTTGTGCTGGGTGACATCTTTCAAATGCTGAAAGAGGTTGGATGGATTCTGCAAACAGCAGAAGGGCTTGTTAGTATTAATGGTGCGACCAGCCCCCTCCCTACACCCCCCCCCACCCATTCATGTACACCTCCCTTCCACCCAAGCCCGCCATGTGTTTCCATCACCCGGGGGGGAGAAATAAAGCAGTGGCTGCCAGGAATACAGGGGAGGGGACTGTGTTTTGCTCTGCATGGCTCGTGCATTGTGTGCAAGGCCCCATGAATGTGACAAGGAGACGCCTTCGATGTGATTGCTTGATTCATGACTTCATCGTCATTATCATCATTGTTAACATGTTGTCACCACGACAACAAGGAATAAAACAAGATGGATAATGCAAAATATGAATGCATACAATGAGAAAGAAATGGCGTGAGAGAGATGAGAGAGAGTTAGGAAGCAACAGATAGAGAATGATACAGCAAGATGAGAGACGCTAAGAGATAGAGTAGGGCCTTACGCATCTCAGAAAAAAGGAAAGATTACAATGTGTGTTTACTTATGATGCATAAGGAAGGCAAGACAAAATACAGAATGTTGTGTGTGTGTGTGCTGTGTGTTGTGTGTGTGCTGTGTGTAAGTGTGTGTGTGGTTGTGTGTGTGTGTGTGTGTGTGTGTGTGTGTGTGTGTGTGTGTGTGTGTGTGTGTGTGTGTGTGGTGTGTGGTGTGTCCTTACAATATCTCAGGATGTAAAGATCTCTGGTTATAAGGGGTGTGCCTGTCGTTGTGTAATGCTGTGTCTGGTCCAGCCTAGTAACCTACTTTGAGCAGCAGAGCGATTCATACTCTAATCATCAGCAATCAGCTGCTGGAAGCCAGGGGCTCACTGCAAGCAGCACACACACACACCCCCACACACACACACGCACACGCACGCACACGCAGTATGCAGAGGTAACCCCTCTCTCCCTCCTTCCCTCCACTACCGCCATCCACACCCCATCTCCTATGCTTCTTTTAGTGGGATTCACTCGTTGGTGTTCGTCTTTAAATGCATCATCATCAGCCCGCTTTCCCCCGTCCAATTCACCTCTGTATCTCCTTTGAATTTCTGAAAAGAAATGGGTGGCAAGGAAGATTCACTGTAATGACTTACCATCATTGTCTCTCTCTCTCTCCCCCCTCTCTCTCTTTTCTTCTCTTCTCTTTCTTCTTTCTCTCATCTCTAATATACACCTGCTTGTTCTTACTTACCCCCCTCACCCAGCTGGCTGTGTGCACAACAGGCTTATCTGATTGAATGGGGGCGGGCTGAAAAGGGGGTGGTGGGTGAGCTCCGGGGTCTTCCCTCAACGCACCACGAGGTTGCCACTGCATATTGCGCTTTTGCGCTAAGGCACTAAACAATATTAGTTAATTATATTGTCCCCCATTAGAAGGTTGTGATATTGCTATGCATCTATCCTTCAAGCCACATAAACATTCCATTCTCCCCCCCCCCCCCCCCCCCCAAAACACACACACCACGCACGCACGCGCGCACGCGCACGCGCGCGCGCGCACGCGCACACGCGCACGCGCGCATAAACACAAACAGCGTTTCTTCATTCAGCAGCACATCTGCTCTGTTTGGATGACAACACAATGGTAACGTGTTGTAAGTGTGATGCCTACCAGTGTGTTGTTTTTTTCTTCATTACACAACACAACAAAAACAAATAAACCTTAAACTACCAGAGTTCCATGGTTTTCCTAGCCGCCGGTATGGCATGGTTGGTTTACATTTTATACCAATGGTGACCAATGGTTTTAAACCATTGGTCAAGAGGTATATACACTCATCCTGACTCTGCGTGATAACCCTCCAGTGTTCTATGTTACAAAGTGCATGCGTGGGTAAGCAGGACACCCAAAGCGATATGTGGGACACCCTAATTGTTCTATTGTAAAAGCAGTTTTTTTGGGGGGGGCATACATTATGTGTATGAAAAAAAACCACACATCAAACTACTTAATATAAAACAAGAAAAAAACATAAACACACCTACAAAAACACAGATATTATCCACTACGCTATAGTGGAGGAAAAGGAACAAAAGAAGACGTTTGAAGCTTCAAAGAGGGGAGAGGGAGAGGGAACCCAACCCCCGGGGGACGAGGGGGGACCCGCGCTCCATCTTTCAATGAATGGAGCTTGATTAATCCCACAGAGCCGCCGGTGGCCATCACACCAATGACTGGGGGCTACTGAACGCCGGCAGTGTTGAGCGAGGGGAGCTGCTCCTCATCGCACCATCTGGGCTCGGAAAACCCTTGTGGTCAAGCCAATAGAGGGATAGATGACAGCTCTGGAGGTCACAGGCACAGTCAGGGAAGCAATATGCAGTGCACACAATTTTATTCGGAGTATGTTAGTACAGCATGTGTGTGTGTGTGTATTACAAGTTGTGTAATGCATACTTGTGTGTGTGGTGAGTATGTATGTATGTAAAAACAAGTGTGAATACGTGTGTGTGTGTGTGTGGTTGTGTGTGTGTGTGTGTGTGTATGCATTGTGAACAAGTGTGAATGCATGCTTATTGATCACATCACAGATTGATGTGCAATGACGATGGTTCCCTGCCAGCTGTGGTTCTTGTGCCAGTTGATGTGAGAGAATCGCCGATTCAGTGTGATTGCGAGGGCTAGTTTTTGGTATAAGAACGGGGGACGGCCCCTGTGGGTCGTTTTAAGGGTGGTAGGTAGCATCTCCTTCTGACACGACAGTCGGGATGGGGAGGGTGGGGAGGGTTCCTCATTAAAGGCCTGTCGCCGTTAGCGTCAGTCAGGCAGTCCCCAATACTCTCACCCACCCATTATGCAGCCCACTCCCCCTCCTGTGTGTGTGTCTGTGTGTTTGCTGTGTGTGTGTGTGTGTGTGTGTGTGTGTGTGTGTGTGTGTGTGTGTGTGTGTGTGTGTGTGTGTGTGTGTGTGTCGCTGTGTGTGTGTGCATGTGTGTGTGTGTGTGTGTGTTGTGTGGAGGGTGTGTGCGTCTTCTGTTCGTCCATCAAGGGCTTTGTGAAGATGATAAAAAAGACAGTTCTGCGTGTGTGTGTGTGTGCGTTTCCATGCGTGTGTGTGAGCTTAAAAAAGCGTGGTGCCGTGGTGTGGGTGTTTAGAAATGAGAGCGAGACAGAGAGCGAGAACAGAACTGTGTCTCAGAGCGGTTCACAGTGTCTCGCTGAAAGAACAAAGCCTGGGTGAAAGCGTGGACGCTGAAGCCCACCGGCGGTCCCACACGTCCACGGCTGAGTGGCTTGGGGCCCCGGGCCCTCTCGTCCACATCCACGGCTGAGTGGCTTGGGGCCCCGGGCCCTCTCGTCCACATCCATCCCGTGGTGGTTAACATGGTCAGCAACAAAACATTCCAACACAATTCAGTTCAATTCCGCTTTCATTTCGATACTTCCATACAATTAAACCGGCTCGATTTCTTTCACCGGTTCAATAGACCTTATCAAATATCATTATTATCTCCAATACCCAGTGGTGCAGAAAGGTTTAGTTTATCATCCGCTCAGCATCTGGAAATGTGAATTGATCCATTAAGTTCCCTTAATAGCCCCCTATCCCGACGTGGTGGCATGCTCGTAATGAGGTATCCTGTCTTTTATGCCTAGGACGGCAATTCCTCCAACCGCCTAGGTGGGGGAGGGATGTAATTAGACTAACCACAGCAACAGGTCATTAGATAATTAAGCCAGCGTTGACAACAACTGCAGTGCCTCCAGCATAGAGTGTCCCTTGTGACCTACGTTCCGAGCAAATTCCTAGCCATCAACGTCTTATACTCTAAACTGTTATACTTATTATTCTTATATGCATCCATCCATTTGCAGTGTTATGTTCAATATCGAAGTCCGATCTATAAGGTTTTCCTGTTAGCAGCCTCTAGTGGCTTGGGTTGTAGCTACAGTTTAAAGCTATATCATCTTTTGAGATGGCAGTACCTGTCAGTCTGAGGGGGGCGGGGTCCGGCAAAAGGGGACCAGAATACAAACGATAGATGACGCAGAAAAGTTACCTGTGCAGTTTTACGGGCCGATATCGGAAGATGGGCGTTTAAATGGTTCATGTCTTCTAGTTTTGAGAATCATGTCAATTGATTTTGATAGCGTGTCTACCGCCGATCTACCAAAACAGAACCTCAAGGCTGGGTGCTCTCTAGGTGGTATTAGTGCAAGCTGTGTACGATGAAGAATGATGTTGATCCTCCTCCTTGTAAAGGGGCCCTTGGGAGGCTGGGTGGCGTAAGCAGTCATCACGTTCCATTGCTTGGACAGAACCCGCTTCAGATCGAAATAAGAACAACATGTCACAGCAAAAGGACACCGGTCGTGATGGGGGATGAGAGAGAGAGAGAGAGAGAGAGAGAGAGGCGGAGATAGGCGAGCTCTTAGACCATGTTTGCCTCTGCTTGTTTGCGATGCAGTGTGCCTCCTCTGACTTCAATCTCTCATCCCCAGGGCTCCTTCCCAGGGAACTCCAGCTGCGTTCTCGGTTCTGAGGCACCACCCGCTGCTGCAGCGCACGCTTCCGACATCTCTCTTCAAGTTCAACAAGGCATGAGTTCAGATGAAGTGCGGTAGGTGGAGAGCTAGTACAGACGCAGCAGTAGTACTGCTGCTAATGTAATATTAGTCAATTTAGCCAGATGCTTTATCAAAGCAACGTCACGGTGATTTTGAGCCGGGGATAACTGCCATTAAGGAGCGGGCTAGGGGTGGGTGGGTTGCTTCAGGTTGGGGATCAAACCCCAGACCTCTAGGTGGGGAGTCGAACCCCCTACCCCAATATACTATCTTAACCCCCCACCCCCATTAGTAGTTATAAACTGTAGCATACAAATAATAACGTAGCAGTATTAATAGTCGTGAAAAGTAGAAGCATTGTAGTAGTAGTAACCGCAGCAGTGATAATGACGGATTGAATGTGTGTTTTATTACGTTGCGTGTGGTCGTGTGCAGGTGATCCATGCGAGCTCTGTGACGGAGCTCCATACTACATAGAGCGCAGTCAGCGACCCAGGACGGGGGGGGAACCCAGGAGTCTGCCACGAGAAGTGGACTCTCCACGCACGGTGAGTCCAATCCTCTGATGTATCCAACTTCAGTCATATAAAAGAACCGCCTGGTTGCACATTTACATTCAAGGACATCAGAACCAGATTAGGCATGCAATGATACGTCACACTACGGGTGTGTTTTATGTAATTTGCCTGTGTGTGTGTGTGTGGTGTGTGTGTGGTGTGTGTGTGTGTGTGGTGTGTGTGTGTGTGTAGTGTGTGTGTGTGTGTGTGTGTGTGTGTGGTGTGCCCCCCCTTGTGTCGCGTCACCGCATCAGGCCATAGAGGCTTTGCGCTGATGGTGAAGAAGACGGTCAGATTGCCTGCAGGTGTTTGGCATGGAGTGGCTGAGACGAGCTCCCGGGGGCGATTTTATCCTGGCCACCACCAGCCTGCTGGGGACCCACACCAGCAAGAAGGACCACATGAAGGTGACCCTGCCCTGCCCTCCCTGTCTCCCTCCCTCTGCCTCTCACTCACCCGTCTACTTTCAACAGACTCAGAATTGGCCTGTTCGCATCGGCTGTTGAAACTGGGTGATTTCGACAGAGTGCAATATAGTAACTGAGATGTGTGGGAAGTAACTTTAATGACACCAGGAGTTTCATACCATTGCCAAGTAGTTCGTACCACGCACACACTTATGCCATGTGTCCTGAAGAAAGGGTGTTTTTGACGTGTGTGTGTGTGTGTGTGTGTGTGTGTGTGTGTGTGGGTGTGTGTGTGTGTGTGGGTGTGTGTGTGTGTGTGTGTGTGTGTGTGGTGTGTGTGTGTGTGTGTGGTTGTGTGGGTGGTGTGTGTGTGCTCAGGGGGATATGCTGGTGGCGCTGGCCCAGGGCAGCAGGCTGCTGGAGAGCATCAATGAGCCAGTGGTACGAGACCCGGACCACAACATGACCCAGGATGAACTAGAAAACCTCGCTACAGTGCAGAGGTCAGCTCCTTGCAAGCCCAACACTACAGCCAATATGCACACAGAGCGCAAATTTTGTTTCATAATTTTGGTGTGAGCCAACAATGTTTAGATTGCTTGAATTTCATATTTTTCTTCGATTTATTCATTAATTTTAACATATTAGTTTATATTGACTCCAAACTCTAATGTTGATACTAATGAATATCACACACTTGCCTCCTTAAACAATAAATATTTTTTAAAGATTTACATTTTGTAAATTTGTGACAGTTATTGATCGGCAATCATTAACATTCAACCGTTCTACCATCTCGGTTCAATGGAATGTTAGTGGAATCGCATGTTGATGTCACACTGAAGTTAATAGACCAATTTCTTTTGCCTCATCAGTTTTTTACCCCATTACTGCTGCCTTCTGGTTCCTCTCTCCCTCTCCCCCAAAGCATCCTTTGTATTCCTCCCTTGTTGTTGTGTTCATCTCTCTCTCTCTCTCGGCTCTTGTCAGGCTGCTATCACAGTTGGACGAGACCGAGCGGGCGTTCGATCAGTTTTGGGCGCGGCACCAAACAAAACTGACCCAATGTCTTCAGCTGCGCCACTTTGAGCACAATTACAAGGAGGTTAGTCTGAGGCCGTGGACCGCTCTGTAGACAGTGAGACCTCTTCTGTAGACTCTCATTCAACCATCACACTGCTGATGTTGTTGTTTTTGTTGTCTGTTTAGGTGATGGCCCAGCTGGACCAGGTGTCTGAGAAGCTGGGAACGTACTCCGAAGTGGGCATCAGCCCTGCGCACGCCGACCACATCTTCCGTGACCTGACAAACTATGAGGGAAAAGTCTGTGTGAGTGATACAGAGCACTACATTTAATATGGTGGCACAGTGGTCAGCACTGCTGCCTCACTGCAAGCAGGTCCGGGCTTCAAACTCAAAGCTGTATAACCAAGCTGTATAGTGTTTGCATGTTCTCTCCGTGTTCATCTGACTTCCACCTGGTGCTCCAGTTTCGCCTATCACTAAAAGAAGTACACACACATCTACAAGACCTGGGTTAAAAGTAGAAGACTAATTTCGCCCATTGGGGACAGTAAAATGTATATTCTATGCTAAGCATTACATTGATACAGGGACACACACCAGGAACTATTAGTTTCCCAGGATATACAACCCTGCCCCAATGACCTCCATAGCCTTCACGGCTCCTACATAATGGACCACTAAACCCCCCCTCTCCCTCAACAGGAGTTGCTGGACCGAACCGCGGCTCGGCCCAGGAGGGCGACTCGCTGATCCAGAACTCGCACTACGCGGAGGACTCCCTCCAGAGTAGCTGCAGCGAGCTCCGAGCCCTGAGCTCCGAGCTGAGCAGCACCCTGAGGGCAAAGAAGGACCTCCTCCTGCAGGCCATGGAGCTCCACCACAGCTGGAGAGGGTGAGGGAGACACACACACAC
>NC_079431.1:13546985-13674485 GCF_026213295.1 Gadus chalcogrammus
CAGTCACCGAGTCCGTTGACAGGGGGGGGGGGGGGGGTGACGGGGGTGATGGGGCAGCGCAAGTGTTTACTCTATGTATCCTTTGTGTTACAGCTTGCCTTGGACACGCACCACTGGACATGGATCAATCACTTTGTCATCTGGGGGTCGCTGCTCTTCTACGTGATCTTCTCGCTGCTATGGGGGGGCATCATTTGGTAAGCACACACCCACACACACACACACACACACAACACACACCACCACACACACACACACACACACACACCACACACACACACACACACACACACACACACACACACACACACACACACACACACACACACACACACCGCCTCCGATTAATTCGTGAATGAATGGCTTCATATGAATTCATGCTCGAACACGCCATCCCATGGTTGGATTGACATGTAACGATGTTGAGCGTCAGCTTCAGTGCTTCTGCGTCGGCGACAGCCGTTAGAATGATGAATGGACCCCCACTCACACCATACTGCTCTACTTTAACCGTCCGTCCCCTTCCTCCTGCAGGCCCTTCCTCAACTACCAGAGGATGTACTACGTGTTCATGCAGATGCTGTCCAGCGGCCCCGCCTGGCTCAGCATCATCCTGCTCATCACCATCAGCCTGCTGCCAGACATCATCAAGAAGGTGCTGTGCCGAGCCATGTGTCCCACGCCCACCGAACGCGCACAGGTAAGACTGCACACACTCACACACATACAGATACACACGCATGGAGGCTGCAACCCCGACTAAAATATAATCTCCTAAGAGAAATAATGCACAAAGACCGTTTTGTTTTGTCACTTTGCCGCAGCCATTAACCAGCTATTAACAGGTCTTAACACAGTAAAGAAGCTTATCAGTGTTTCTCGTTTTTATTTGTGGTTTGCTGACTATAAGTTGTAATATTGACGCAACTTTCGACTGAATGTGTAAAATTTTTAACATAGTTTTTACCGTTTTCAATAACATATTTGCTGGGCAAGCATGTGCTCATATGATGAAATGACTAACTGTTTAGATCCTGGGTCACTTCCTTTCTATTGTCACTTCCTGTGTCCATATTTAGCTTTCTATAATCTGCTTCCTGTGACGAAGGTGGGGAAAACTGTAAGGTCTGACAGATGTTTTTCCTGCTGTTCTTTCTCACTTTCTCCTCTCTCTCTCCCTCTCCCCACTGCTGCACCTGAATGGATCCTCACTTTCTCCCTCCACCCCACCACCTTTGCTCTCTTCTCCTCCTCATGATGGCGACCATCTGTCTTTTGCCTTTCATCTCTCTGCCAACTGCCCCTCCTCATTTGTTGTGCCACCTTCTACACTCGGTGTGTGTGTGTCCTGTCTGTGTTTGTTGTGTGTGTGTGTGTGTGTGTGTGTCTTGGTGTTTGTGTGTGTCTTCTGTGTGTGCCCGTGTTTGTGTGTGTGTGTGTGTGTGTGTCTTGATATGTGTGTGTGCGCTCTGGGGGTTGCAATGGCAGTCGAATCGCCCGTGCCTTACCGTGGAGCCCTCCAGCATCTTCATGCTTTCTCAGTCCTCAAGCAGAATGAGTTTCTGATTTGCCCACAAAGACAAAAGAGAGGAGGAGGCGGAGGAGGAGGAGGAGGTGATAAATCTCACATGAGTTGTGTTTTGTGTCCTTCTTTATGCATGGTGTCTTGTGTCGATGAGGTCAACCGGGTAACACCTCACCCCCTTGCGTCACCTCGCTGTCTTCCGCGATGTCATGCTAACCCCCGGTATAGTGCTACCAACAGCATTGTTGCTGGTGTCTGTCACCACTAACCTTATTCAGCATGCATTCATACAGGTCTATTTTTTGCATAATCATATTTTGCATGTTGTTGTCCTCATTGTTGTATCACATGTTAGTTGGTGAACCAGGTTCTGTGCCACAAAAGAGTATTGAAGGAAGCGTTTCATTCCTGGAAAATACAGATCAATAATATGAAATTTGTTCTTTGATTGCTTGTAGCTGTGGATTCCCAAGCTTTATTCGAGAATATAAAGTCAAATGTATAGTTTTTTTCTCGTCATCAGTATAGTGGTAGACAGTCTTAGATAAACAAGACATGCCCTTTGGAAAAAATGATGCTACAAATCTGAATCATTGTAGGGTTGTGCTCTGAACACTTTTCACCTCCCTGTGTGTTCACTGTTGCCTATCACAGTGGTAAAGCCTCCTCCAGGCAGAGAACCATGACATGTTGCTTACTATGATCCACTGAAGGTAAGGCTGTGGGAGGCCCCAGAGGTCTGCGTGATCCCTGATCCCGCAGGCGGAGAGAGGCTCCCGCCCTGCCATGCAGAGAGAGGCAGGGGGGGAGGTGGTGGTGGTGGTGGTGGGGTAAAGCTGCGCCCCGCCTCTCTTCTACTTTGCCCCCCCCCCCCCTCCCCGCCCCCAGGCAGGATAGGGTCACCATGGTAACAGCCCTCAGGGAAATGGGGTTGAGGGGGGAGGGGTCGTAGCGTCGCTTCCAGTCTGCTCTGCATGGGGTCCGGCTGGCATGCTGGGACCCGGGCCGTTGAGGTGAAGAAGAATGGGGGACGAGCCTCATCTGGCTGTACCCCGACATGTCTGGCTTCTGGGCTGTAGACCCCGACTCTGGGGAATTGCGTTGCTTGTTATTGCATGTGGCATGCAGAAGTATAACTTTCTGAGCCCCTCGAAAACCAAAGCCAAAACGTCCGATCTTGAAAACTGAAATTCTGGATTTTAAGGAAAAAAAAACTTTATTTAATGTGCTCTAGAAAATATAGGAGAATGTGTTTGCAATGCATTTGCTCAACACTTTTGGTACCAATGCTTAAAAATATATATATTTTCTCTAGATTGAGTATTACTGCACAGTGCACTCTATTAACTGCTGTGTAAAGGGGCTTTCAATACAGGCTTGTCTGAACATACCAGGTGGTGCTTTCATTGTACGTGCTGCCATTGCAGACTTGTAAATTATGGTATTTCAGGGCATGCTTTCCTGCTTATCAGGATTACTAGCTGTCCCTACGCTTCAGCACTGATGCCACAAACCTCGGTAATTTTAATATAATCCAAAGTTGCATTGGTACCGAAATCAATCGCTGGACAATATATGTAGTTCTTATGCAACACTGACGCCAGCTAGTGTTGGAACAAGGAACGGTAGGGAGGAATCCTTTTATAAGCATGACTCAAGCAAACACAAGTGTAACTTTCAGATGGTAGGACTTTAGTTGTTGACTGTTTGCGTGAAACCAGGGCTGTAGATACACCTTCTGAACGTACCTCTCTGTGCATCCAGCCCATCTCCTCCCATTTATATGCGCCGCCATCTGGCACTTTCCACCATTTTGTTGTTGTTCTTTGGTGTTGCTTTGTGTTCCCTTTTGTCACAGCCAGAGGTTCACAATATCTTACTCTCTCTCTCTCTCTTGCTCGCTCTCTCTCTCTTTCACGGACCTCCGCAGGGCACTGAGAAGTTGACCCGGGGCCCGGCAGACTCAACCCCGCTCCCCTCTCATTACCGCTTACTGAAGGGCCACGCCGCCGACTCCTCCCGAATCCACCTCGGAGTCCCGGAAACGTCGGCGCTGGGAATGCCTGAGCCCTTCCCTCAGAAACTGCTCCTGGCCCAGCGGCCCAAGGGAGGGGGGCCCGACCTCTGCTCCGCCGTCGGCCCCTGCGTCCTCCGTCTCTCAGGGGCCGGATTCGCCTACTACGCCCCGGGACCCGAGACCTCAGTGTAAATGCAAAAAATACGAACAATTACGCACACACTCGAATACACACATATACCGGTGAGACATGGCGTCCATGCGTTCGGACGCAAGCTTCTCACCAACGTCTCGTGAGATGTCCGATTTGGGATCCGAGTTTTCAAGGTCTTTTTTTAATTTTCACCCCAGAGTATAAATAGATATACCCGGAAAACTGCAATACAACACATAAGCCACACTCCGTGCCCGCACATGGAAGGCGAAAAGCATGGAACGTCCCTACCCACACGGAGCTCAACATGTGCATTCTCTGGCCAACGTTTGCTTGGCCGTCCCTTTAGAGACGAGGTCCCTGGCCTCCCATTCTCACAACTCGCACCATCTGGCAACACCCCCGTTGGGGTCCAACCCCTGTCGGTATGTTCCTGTTCCTCGCCCAGCTATCTATTCTACGTGAAGTTACTTGAAAGCAGCTGCTGTTTCGAGAGGACCGAGGGGGAACCATCCAGTGAATATCTGTGGTTCACCCATGTCAACGTGTCAACAGTTAGGCCCATGTCTTCTCTTTTACCTCATTTTTGATTGTCCTGATCCCCTGTCTACTTCACTTTAACCATTTTTGACCATTACAAATATTTAAGTCTGTGGTCCGGCCAAGTAGAAGCAGCATCCTGGGGTCTGCCCCGTCGTTGTGGGAGTGTTTGTGGGAGAGAGAGAGAGAGTGTGTGTGAGTGTGTGTTTGCAGGTGTCCCTCTGGGTACCTGTATACTGTATGATTGTGCTGTTGTTGTTGAGACACCTTTGCCTTAGTCGTCCCACAGCAGCAGGCTAGGTGCCAAAGGAGACAGAGTTGGAGGTGTCAAAGAAGCCTTACATAACCCATCATCAGCTCAGTAGGGAACAAGCTGTGAAGAGAGGGATGTACACGTTCTCTAACCATCCTGCCTTAACTCAGAGGCCCATTTATTTTCAATATAATTAATATCTACTCTTCTATTCGTTGACCACTTTTGCGAGTCGAGCATCGATGATTGTGTACGCCGATCATCCAGTGACGTATGTTCAGCTACGCGATGTCCCTTTTTCTCTTTTTCGTCCATGCTTTTTGTTGTTGTCGTCTCTTATTAAGCCCATCTCTGTTCGCTCACATTATCTGCCTGTGTAGGCTGCTTGATCTGTGTGTTGCATGCGGCTCATCTATTCTTCCCCTCGCTGTTCCCCTGCCTCACGCTCGCAGGCGTCATTCATCACCAACTGTATCACCATGACACCGCCCCCCCCATCTCCCCACCCCCCTTTCCAATAACAATGAGAACGTATACTGCTCAATGTTGCCTCCCTGTGGCCATTTAGGGTTTCTGCAGTCGTGTGTTAATGTTCATGGGGCGCATGCTGGATTGCAGCTCCTTTTGGCCGTTTTTGTCAAGGCTGACAGAGTTGCTACGTGGATGTCCGGAATGACTTGAAGTCATTTGTTGCATTGTGCTTAAACCTGTCACTTGGTTGTATGTGTATGCTTGCTGCTGTGTGCTGCAAATGTTGGATGTCGGTTCCCCTAAGAATGCTTATGTCAAGCTCCTCGTATTAGGAGGGGCTTTCTCTATACTGAATTGCTCGTTCTGTTTCTTGTTTCCTTTTTTTATATACACTGTTATAATAACTGTTATAATAACATGACGGTTACTGATGATGTCTGGACGTTCCATTATAATATGGAGTAAGGGTGGGAGGGGGTGTTGGATATTGAAGGAGGATGGGAGGCTTGAATCAGCGGCGTCACAATCAACTCTCAGAAGAAGAAGAGAGAAGAAGGAATGTGGAACTGATGTGTCCATATTGTCCTCCAGCCTAAGATTGTAGCTTGTAGACGACGCTCTTTTCTACATTTCTATTAAGAGTCCTTTTCGGCCAAAGCTTGTCTGTCTGTGACTCAATGAGTAGAGAGAGTGAGACAGTATGTCTGACTATGAACCCTCTCTATATATGTGTGTGTGTGTGTGTGTGTGTGTGTGTGTGTGTGTGTGTGTGTGTGTGTGTGTGTGTGTGTGGTGTGTGTGTGTGTGTGTGTGTGTGTGTGTGTGTGTGTGTGTGTGCTCACAACGTTAGCCCCGCAGTCAAGAAACATCCAGCCAGCTGCAAAACCATGTACTTAGATAGATTGTCTGCCGCTCCCATTTTGTTTGTGTTTCCTTTCTGCAAATACTACTGCTCTAGGGTTCAGAGGTCCGGACTCGATTTTCCGTTGGTTTCTGTTTTTCCACTCGACCTGACACAACCTATGACCTCAGAGGTTAGCCAGAGAGAGAGAGAGCGAGAGGGAAATTGGTGCTTGTTATGCAGTGTTTCACCTCACTATGGCGTTACGGCCATACCGTACTGTACACCCCTGAGGTGGCATGTCACAGAACAAAAGCCCACTACAACCATGTTGTAAGGTTTATTTTTAATACCGCGGAGCAATGGTGGAACTCAGATCACTCAAAGACCATATAGATCTATCTGTATAGATATTATTTTTCATTGTTTTTTTTTAAATCATTGTCCCAACTCACGACACACTGTCATGTTTTGTCCAAGGCGTAACTGTTGCCTCAATCAGTTCGTCCTCTTGGGTTATTTATGTTGGCCACGGTTGTGAATACTTATTTTGCACACTTCTGTATCCTGGAGATAAGACTATTTTTAACACTATTTATTTAGAATATGTATTTCAAGTTTGTATCCAAAACGAGAACAAAATACATCCTATGAGAATAGCTCAATAGTTCTACACGCACTTTGTTTTATGAAACAGATTAGTTTATCCCCTAAAAGTTATGTAGATAATAAAAAGAAGGCCTAATGTTCACATATTGGGGTTTATATAAGTGTTCACTTTGTCCTCACAGGTTATTTTTCTAAGAATAGTAGTAGTGGGCTAAAACAAATTTACGTGTGACCAAATTAACTAGGAATGAACTGTCTCGATAGGCGTCAGATATCGTCCAATAGGTTTTAATTGCACCAGCCTTCTTCTGCTTACTGGAATGTCAAACAGCTTTTTTAAGCCCATCGGCGCAACCGCGGCAGGTGCTCGTGACGTCACCTGCTGAGCTCAACGACCGCGTTGGATGGCTGTGCTCTCAGTCGCAGCGTAGAGCGAACTGCATCCCATACCTTCAGTACAGTACTGTTTGTATTACTAAACAGGTTTTGACAACTTTTTTTGTATGAAAATTTTAAAATTATGTTCATCTGTTGACTTTTTCCTGTCAGCATATCTGTAGCGAATGAGGGCAAATCACTGTATTGTCATTCTGCCTGTACTAAGGAAGCAAAATAAAAAATGAATAAAAAAGGTCCTGGGTTCTCTCCATATAATTGTCTAAATTGTAATGGTTCAACAGTTGCCTAATTCCAATTAGATTATATTGTAAATAAAGCTGTACTTGTCTATATGTGTCCAATATGTTGATATTCTCTTTTGTTATTGTTTACTCTGGACAAACCGTAGGCTTATTCATTATACAAATTATGTATTGGGATCATGGGTATAAATAATCAAAACATTTCAATCCGATATTAGTATTTTGCATTAAGTCAATAATTCACTGACATAACGTAATCTCACTAGTCCTCGCTGTTACATTTCTTTATTATTTAATGGCTATAGTACCATACAATTGTTTACAAATTTCTTCTAAAAAAAAAATCCTAACGAAACAATATCTCTGAATTTCAACGCGCGAGGCTTCAAATCAATAGCCTATTCAAGATGGACGCCTTTGAAGAGAATGGAGCAGAAGGGCTCACAATAAGAAGGTGTGTTATCCGAATTACCACAGAAATACCAAGATGACCCAACATTTTGGACATGGGTGAGCAGGAAATGTTGTGTTTAGAAACATTTAACAAAGTTACAATATGCTTACATTTAACGCTGGACTTTTATGCTAGCAACGGTCCAAATAAACTTTTGGTTCGCAAAGAAGTCAGCAATTTAAATCCAAACTGTCCTTTATAAAGGAACCACAATTTTAATCTCATTGAAATATGCAGGGTAATATACTCACTGTTCAGCATTAACCAGCCAATTGTCATTCAGTTGCAGTCAATTTTCATTCAGTTTCATTCTGACCATGATAATATTTCCATTTCTACTTGGCGTTTCAAGTATAGTTATGTGGGAGTTCAAACCTCAATCGTCTCTCATGTCTCTGCCTCATTTGTCACCTTTTCTTGAAGGAACATCATCTCAAGCTCTTTCATTTCTGTTAGACACTAATCGTTGGCCTCGCTATTTTCAGAATAATCAATGTCTGTTTTTGAGATTTTTTCCTTTGCCTTTTTTGGCCCATCATTTTCTGCGTTCTGACTATACTCATTGGAGACATGAGCATTGAGATCAAATTTTTTGTTGAAAAAGCCATTCAACAGTTCAGGCCGGGCACGGCTATCATCCTTTTCTGTTAGAGCTGAACCAATTCATTATTGACCTTGTTCCGCTCTATTTGAGTGTCCATTACCTCTCTCTTTCCAGAAAGTTATTGATAGTCGGTACAAGAAAGATCATATCTCCCTGTTTAGCAAGACTTATCCAGTTGATTTGATACATCCACTCTATTCAATTACCTCCATTGTTGTTCGTCACTATGTTATGTGGAGAACCCTACCTGTGGGTTCCTTAGATAACTATAACAGCAACAACAACAAAGAAGCGCTTTGTGAAAGTCAAAAGGTGTAGAAGCAAGGTCAGATGTATCAGAATAGATTACAGACGAATTACATCACACATTGCAATGCACACACGGCATTGATAAAAAAAAAGGACAGTGTGAATTTTATGATGTTCGTGCCCAGAAAATTATAGTCTTTAGTTTGAATAAATACATCATGAACATCTGAACAACAATTCTGACTCTGTGTGTTAAAAATACAACATAAGGTATTGAAGTTTGCATTTTTGCTCGCTATAGTACCAACAAACCACAAATAACCTTGTATGTGTGAAAGGCTTCCCAGGCATCTAAACACTTTCCTGATTTCGGAATGTGATCATCTGCTGGACAGGCTAAATGTGGCATACCTATTCTCCACACTAGAGGTCACTGTTGGATAAAAGCTGCACTGGCATCGATGCAAAAATAGCTACCTAATGAATTCCCCTCCCTTTCGTCTCTCTCCACATGTCTGCATCATCATAGATTCACAGTGGCCGATTGTGCATGTGAATGTGTGCGAGCCGTCAGCGATTTTTGCTCCTCCCTCACCACCCATCCGCACACCCCCGCTCGCCAGCCGTCTACTGCTCCGCATCCCTCTCTTCAGAGGACCTGTCCGCGGCAGCCATAGTTCTCCTCGTCTCGTCTCGTTCGCAGCATCCTCTCCATCCATCGCCTACCATCATCGCCCTGGCAACACCTCCCCTCAGTAGGACATTCCCACAATCAGGGTCTGCAGCCAGCGAGAAGGAACGGCAGGTTCCCAGCCTGCTTTCCTCTCATCAACCTGGGGTCGTGTACCTAGCAGACCACCCCCTGCTCCCCAGCCTCTTCCTCCAGCTCCATCACGTCAGTCCACTGTCCCTCTTCTAGAACTCGGTTGCAAGTAAGCAGGCAAGCTGTCTCTTCTTCGCGCTAAGGCATCTGCTGGCTGCTGGACAGCTGGTCTTCCGCTGGCCCTTTGGAGGATGTTCCTATGGATGAACACGGAAGAGATGGCCCTGGGGGAGCTGCTGGAGAGTCTGAGGACCGTCGGCAAGAGCATAGGTGGGTGACTGACGACAATACGCTGACTAAGTGTTATTGCTTTAACCTATATTATTCGATTCCGCAGAGAAAAGGAGGTATTGCACAGTGATGTCATGCATGGCTGCTGAGTTCAAGCACTCAGATCTGCATGGGGACAGTGACAGGAACACGCATTATATTTCATGCCATGCAACACATTTCACCATGATCACTCAATTCTATGCAGATTGGTTACATATGCTTTAGCTTTTATTGGGTAAATAAATGACATGTTGGCCATGAGAGAAATTAGTTGTAACATCATTGGCAAGTTGATCTATGATATTCCACAGTCGATTTATTGTTACATTTTATGATTGTATTTGATCAAGTACGTAGGATGTCTTATGCATTGATATCAATGAGATCCACACCTTATTCACTGACATCACTTACAGTGCCATGTTCACACCTCTGTTGTGTTTGGACTATTGCTGCAATGTTTGTTATTTACTGGAGAGAGTACAGCAAATCATTTTAGATACATTTGATCTAGGAATATTTAGGATTTAGGCATTTAGGGTGGGGTGCCCATTGCCTACAGAGAAACTTGGCACATTAGGGATTTAACCATCTGTTTTGGCTAGTACTGTAGTTTCCCTGGAAGAGATATCACAATGGTGATCTCAAACAGACTGTCAATGGCAGTTTCCTCTGGGTTAAGTGGAAAGATTTTAGACATATTCAGTTAATTGACACATGTTAATTCATGTATTTGTTTCTTATTCTTGGATTAACGCATCTTAAATCTGCATGGTGTGAAATGTTGCTTGGAAATCAAAATCCAAACATGACATGATTCTGACACACCCAGAGCTCTTCCCACAGTTCTTCCACATTGTACAGTTTGCTTTTGGTTGACATTCAAGGTTCACCCTTACGTGTGATACCCTGCCATTTAGTATTTAAAATAACTTTTTATTTTTAATCCCCAATAATCTAATTCCAATAGTTGAATTGCTTTTTCCAAATTTTCTCTTATCCACTTATAGAGGAATTCTTATAGAGGAAACACACACACACACACACACACACACACACACACACACACACACACACACACACACACACACACACACACACACACACACACACACACCACACACACACACACACACACACACACACACACACACACACACACACACACACACACACACACAACCTCCACCCACCCGACATGGAGCGCTGGCGCAGCACGGTGCGGCTCAGCTCGAACATGACGTCGTGCAGGCTCTGCTCCTCCGTGCGCTTCTTGGTGAGCTCCAGGATCTGCGTGCTGCGACGGAACAGCTTGCTGGCGTAGCACGTGGCCGCCGCCGTCTCCATCTTGTGTTGCCTCGTATGTATTTGCAACTCGTCGATATATAGTGAGGTCAGTGATGCAAATAGGGTTGAGTCAGCGTCGTGTAAAAATAAAAGCTATGTTGTATGGCGTGCTCTTTCTGAGCTAGAAGTCCAATGTCAAAGACCACACAGACTCCCTTGCCTGTGGTTCCTATGCTCTTAGTCATATGTTTGATGTAGCAGCTGTCGCTACGGCTGTCAAAACGTTCAACTGGACGTTGAACCTTTCAATTTGCTTGACAAAATAAGAGCAAAAAAAAGAAAAGCTTCAAACCTACAATATTTCTGCACCTATCTACCCCATTTAAAGATAGCTGAACTACAAAGATGCTTGAGAATAAAGTACACACATCCATCCAGGGATTCTTTCTCCATAATTTTTTATTTTGTTTCACTGTTGCCTGACAGTGATTCTCGGCTGAAAAACGTTTAGCTGTAACTGTAGCTACAACTCAAGCCGCCAGAGATTGCTATTGGGAAAACAGGCTTAGTGCAGGTTTAAAATAATGTCCCCTCTGTAATTCACTCACATGATACCTTTCAAAGTGCTAAACATACAATGTCACACGTTTGGTTGCACACCATTGTGAAGGTGAGATACAGAGACAAAAATGTGCCTAGGCATTTAAAGGCCATTCCGGAAGGGAAGTTGTGTTCAACGTTGATCCCAGGTGACAGGAAATGTAGCACTACAGGAGAGGGGGAGAAAGAGTGAGGAAGACAGAGAGAGTTTGGAGGAATTCAGAGCCAGGGAGGTATGCTATAAAGGGATTTAATCTGAATAACTACATGTACTTCCAACTTTTTTAAACAAGCCTTTTTAGATGAATGCTAAAATCAATTAGAAAGCGCATGAAACTAGAAAGCAGCTATACTTTCTTTTTGTCATTGATTTAGATTTTAAATGTATATTTGTATGTAACATTATCTTTGTTTTTACATTTCAAATGACATTGCATAATATTGTTTTTCTTTTTTGTATGTGCAGTACTGAAGCAGTAAATGGATGCAATCTGCAGGGTAAATGCATTGCATTAGTTTGGCTCTGGTGAACTCTGGTCTCCTTCTGACTACTTCCTGTCATATCAAAGTGACACGTTCAGTTAGAGAGATCACAGCAGCATGCACGGACATCTTCATGTGCCCAGCAGAGACCCGCTAGCCAATTTAATAATATTAGTGTAATATTATTAAAATTGCCTTGTTCACCAGGAGTCAGATGTCCGCTTTAAGCCTGTGGGCTTTAGCCACAATGACCAGAAGGCCTATGTGTGTCCTTTTATTTGCCTATGGACCCACACAAATGCTATTCCGGCCCATCCCTGCCTCAATAAGAACCAGTTCAGATGTCTCAGGGTGGTTAAGCAGTAAAGCATACAAGTGTTATCTGGTGATGATGGTAAACAGGAAACTTTTTTATAACCAAGCAGGTGTGCAGATCTATTCTGAGGACATGGCCCGCTATGGAGAGCATGTGTGAAGCCCGATTGGGTGAAGGTTAGCCTAAGCCCCCAGCCAGTCAGCTGAGGACCAGGAGGAATTAAAAGTGTGGTAATTCAAGTGCCTTTTTGCTTTGCTAGCATTCAAGCTGCATCTTGATGTCATTCCTGTGTCCTTGAATCCGTTGCTTCATGGTCTTGTGTCTCATGTTAAGCCTCCATCTCCACCAGCCTATTTGCATCTCCACAACAGGAATGTAATCCAAACCATTGTCATTGTTACTGCAGTGCTATGATCAAAGACCGGAGGTTTTGCTCTGTTTTAGATATGGTTTTATTTGTGCTTTCTATGTACAGTCCCAGATGGGAAATGTTGTTCTTCCCAGAATTGTGTGTGTGTGTGTGTGTGTGTGTGTGTGTGTGTGTGTGTGTGTGTGTGTGTGTGTGTGTGTGTGTGTGTGTGTGTGTGTGTGTGTGTGTGTGTGTGTGTGTGTGTGTGTGTGTGTGTGTGTGTGTGTGTGTGTGTAACTGTGTGTGTGTGTGTGTGTGTGTGCGCGCACGTGTGATCCATACAAGCATGAAGGTGATGATTTGATAAACATCTGTGGACGTAGCTGCCGGTGGGGAAGTCGAGAGCTGCTGTCAAGGCAGCGTCATGCTAGCATGATTAACCAGTGACGAAGGAAAAGGGGATGGTGAGGAGGGGGAGACCAGGGGGAGAGATAGAGATGGAGACCGCAGTCCCTCATCAGTATGTGAGAGAGAACAGCTCTGCTCCCCGCTCTATTCTAAGCCTGCACCATGCAAGTAGGATCTTGGCAGCTCGAACCGCACAACACCGCCACAATGGTCCACACACACAGCACACAAACACAGCGTGGCTAGCAAGCAGCCTCCTGCTTGTGGTTGCTGCTCGGTGCTACATCTAACCTACGTTATCTGCAGAATTTTCTTGGTCATTTACCTGCAGCTATCCACAGTCTACAGCCATATAGTGTTGTTGTTTTTGAAGGTTGTTGTCATTATCTTTTGACCTTGCTCTTTAAAATACCCAATGTATTTACTGCCTGTGCAATGATAGAGGGAATAGTATATGGTCAAAGAAAAGGAAAAAAAGGCAGATTAGTGTGGGCGCATCCCGATATAATTAACCCAAGCAGCAGAAGGGGATTTGCTCAACCCCCTGTTTTACCCCTCCTCCTTCCTCTCACACACACCCCCTGTCCTCCCCCCCTCTCGCTTGCTCTCTCTTGCTCTATAGCTCTCTCTCGCTGTCTCTCTCTCTTGCTCTCTTCCTAGCGGTGCATATGCTGCTCTGGTGTGGCACCAATGCGCAGCAGCATTGAGTAGTGCATGCGGTGGAGAGTGTGTACCACTGTGTGTGCGTCTGTGTCTGCCAGTGCATAGCCAGGACTGCCTCACCTCTAGCTAGCGCAGTGAGCACGTTGTCACCGGTGCTTGTGCTGGCGTGGGGCTCAGGTCTTCTCTCTGGGTGATTTCGCTCTGCTTGCGATTGGAACACTGTAGCCTTCTCCTTCCAATGCTTCCTGAGGAGGCATCCACCTCCACCTCCAACCACCAGGCTCATCTAGCCCAGAGACCCTGGCTCGCTGCCCAAGCAGGCGCTACACATGCATGAGGAGGATTCTATGCTGGACTCTGATGAGCCACTACACTTACTCAGGAGCCTCTGACTGTGTGAAGCGGAGTGCTGCAGAACCGGTGGTGGCTGGTCCGGAGACTGAATGAGCCAGAGTATAGCATTTCATTTTTTGTGTTAACTGCGTGCGACCAGGAGACTTCGGGCTGATGTCGCTGAATGACTTTCTTCGCGATGGTGGTGAGGCACCGTACCGGATCATGAACCGGCTTAGCCAGCTGATTCAGAACCTGGACATCACTGGGCTGGCCCCTACATTTTCTTTCAGCCCGTCCAGCCGAAGGAACTCCTGGAGAGAATGGGAAGGTAAGATTGATGCCACTGTGCACTGTGTTGCAGGTGCATTCTCATTTGTGTGTGGGGGGGGTTTTGGCTAGGTTTTCTTGCTGGAGCTCCTTAGGGCAGTGAGTCAAGATAATCACACACAGACCCTTTCCTGTGGGCACCCCCTGCACTGCTTACTGGGGGAGTGTCTATGTGGACGCACAAATATGTGTGTCGCTTTCTCTCTTCAAGTCCGTGGGCTTGTGTGCACAAGCACAACTGCACCAATAGAGTGAAGCAGCTTTTGGGGGAGCAGTACAAAACTGGACAGTTTGTTCAGTTACCAGTTAAGTTTCAGACTGAACGGACTAAACCTCTAGAGATAGACAGACTGTCTATCTCTATAACACAAACATTGCAGCAATCCGTTTTTTTTCTCTCCTAGTTTATTTATCTTTCGCTGCGTACTGGGATTCCATCCGTACCAGCAGCGGAAGGGGTGCGGTGGAGGGAGTGATGGTGATTTGTGATAAGAGTCAGACATTTTTGATGTCAAACTGGTGCTTTGAAACAGTTTGAGGAGGACCACCAGAAGAATCACTATGTTTTCGAGGAAGCGCAAGAGCATCGCGTCGAAGCGTGAGAGCGTGGCGTTGATGCCCCTCGTGCCGCTGAAGCCCAGTGAGTCTAAACATTCTGGAAACATGTTTCTTTCTACCTGATGTTTGGTTGTCACATTAGCCGTTCATCTGTCCTTTGGATTATGTGGGGATCTGTTATTAATTAATTGTAAGTGACCACTTGTGTGTGTTTTTGCGTTCAGTGTCTTGAGTTTTATGAGCGTCTGCAGGCTGTGGACATAGCCAGAGAGGGTGATTGCCTCCCCTCCTACCAACTCTGCTAAAGTCGTTAGCCATAAGGTCAATGCATCCAAAGTTCAGACTGCTGTGTTGATAGTTTTCTTGTTTAGCAGACAGTAAGGAAAACATTTTTTTAAATTTTTCTTACTTTGGTAAAACTTTAGAAGCGAACATGAGTTTTATAGCATCTTTTTTCAGCAGGATCCGTCAGTGTTGCTGTACGTAATCAATCCTGCATGCAGGGGTTGCCAACATTGCACACACTTTCTCTAAGTCCCCTGTGTCATGGTAATCCTGAACCACGGCCTCCGTTTGGCTCGAAGGAAACTATGAATCAGTGGTTTACAGTGAATGGACACTGTCCATCAATGGACTGTATGCTTTCTAAATCATCCCTCTGTATTTCCTCCATTAGAAACTGTGTGTTAATTAGTGTCCCCCCACACCCCTGTTTTTATGTGAATTTAGGGCGTTCCTTGAGCCAATGGCCGAAGTATTTCGCTTTCAAGGTTTACAACCCTGATAACACTGTGCTCCTGATCCCATTAAACAGTGCACGTACATGCCCCAGCAGGTGTGTGTGTGTGTGTGTGTGTGTGTGTGTGTGTGTGTGTGTGTGTGTGTGTCACATTTGAACCCAAGTATAGCTATATATAGAGTCACGTGCATGTCTTAGGACACAGGCAGACACTACCACACACTTGTCTTGCCTAGTTGGCAACTATTGGACAAAATTTGGGGGGACAGTCGTACAACGGAATACACTAAATGTCAGCTTTTATCAATTGAAATTAACTCACAAAAGGATAGTGTCCATCTCATAGGCCCAATCAGAATTAGGTCATTTTAAGAGGATTCCTAAGAATGGAGTCTTTGAGTGGTGTAAACAAGAACAGCAGCTTTGAATTGATGCAGTCCATGAATGGTCAAATGGGGATTCAGAGCGCGTTTGAAAAGACAGAATGGGTTCTTTGTTCAGAGCCACCAGATCAGTTGAGATAAGGCCAATTTGGACTCGAGCCTCCGTTGACTTAGGTAAATGAGCGCGGGCAGAATGGACTGCGTTGTTCACACGCCTACCGAGCTACTGACTCAAAACAACACAGAAAATATAATACCTGAAGCTGCGCAGTGCAAAAATACATCCAGAAAGTGACATCAGCTGGACGCTCAGATTCAAGTGAGGCAGTTACAAAAACAGAATAGAAGGCAACATGCAAAGCTCTTACTGTCAATGACACACCGTGCACTCCAAGAGCTAGATAGGCTTCGAGAGATAGTCAAAAGTGGGAGGATGTCCTATTGACCTGGGAGGGTTCAGGTGATCGCTCTCCCAACAGGGGAAAGGGTATTTGGCCTGACAGGAACAGTGGGTGTGGCCTTGGTCCACAAGCTTTTGTTTATTGGGGAAGGTAACCCGAAGTTGTAAGAGGAAGCCCTCAGTCTAAGAGTTGCTACAGGCTATAGCGCACCTGCAGTCAGACACATAGCCTTAGAGACCGACTGGGGGTAAGATCCTGTGTGTGTGTGGGTGTGTGTGTTAATGGGCAGATGAGGTGAAAGATTGAGGCAGAATGCCTCGGAGATAGTTCAGGAACAGCATGGATCAGATCTTCACGGAGACGAGCAGCGGAACAGACAGGGCTTTGGAAGGCAGTAGGGTAGTGAGCGGGATGGGAGGGGAGGAGATGAGAGGTTCTTCAGGTGAGTCGACTGAGGAGGAGGAGGAGGAGGAGGTGGAGGAGGTTGGCATGGGATCAGAAGGGCTCTGAGCTGGGCTTTAGGTTGTACATGAGGGACGAAGTGGAGAGGAGTTCAGAAGCAAACGTAGAGTCCGACCCACGGCTGGGCAGAAGGGCAATGACCCTTCCAGCGGGGCCACGCAGGGAACCGCCGCAAACGCTCGGCGAGGAACAGATAGAGCAAAAACTTTGGGGGGGAGGCCAGGCAAAGGAAGAGGAAGGTGAGAGGACGGGGACGAAGGAGGGCGCAGTAGTGAGGCAAGGGGAGACAACGGAGAGAGCGCTGGAGGTGTGCTTGAGTCCCATCGAGCAAAGCAAAGGCTATGTGCGAATCTCTCTGGATGAGGTCGAAAGATACTACAGGTTTTCCCGCTGCTGCCATTGGCTGAACCGTAAGTGTCTCATATCCATCTAACATGAGTTAGTTTAACGTTGAAGACATTCTGTTTTGGTCATGTCTCTCTGTGTGTACATCATTACATAACCTCACGTGCACACCGACCTTAATCCGTATGATGTCACACCTGCTCCATGTTATTCATTGGCAGGTGATTGTTGTTATCTTTACCCAGTTGGCTCCATGCCTACTGCAGGACACTTCCGGTCTTGCTTTTCTGCTGCTAATCTGAAGGACAGTATTAGCATACTGCTTCTGGAACCTACTCAAGCTATCCCTTTTAGTGTAGTTGGAAGGCCACATACTTAACTGCATAGAGACTCAAACCTGATGCCAAAAAAGATTTGTTTTGGATATGTGATTATGCAAGGTTGAAGATATCAACCTTGCCACTGAAGTATTTGACGTTGCTGTGTGGGGTCTGTGAAATGAGCAGGACGGAGTTGGTGAGTGGGATTTCTATTGAATTAAACCACCTCCCACTCCCTCTTTATCTTTAATCCATCCTTATTCTGTTATTCACAGAGCCCATCCTCAGTAATATACCTAATGTCACTCCATCGGTTTTCAAAATGATGGTTCTCCTTATTTCCCTCCATGTTTCTCCTTTAAATGATTTCCTTGCCAAAGGACCTTCATGGGAGACTTATTTGCATCCTCACATCTGACCTTAAACTGGTTACTGCACATTGCCCTCTTTGAACCTCATCTGAAGCCCTGCCACCCCCTGTCTTCATCTGATATTTATGTAAAGGGTTGACCCCCACGGCCCAGCACTCTGCATCATCCTCCACACTCTTCCTCTGGCTGTGGGACACACACACACAGGCCCCCAGGTCACTGTTTCACTCTGTCTCCATCTGTAATTTAGTGTCAGCAGGTTCTTTTGGGGGTCGAATGCAACATTCCGCGCCAAAGCGAGATTTTGCTCCTAATCTGTGTCACTAGAAGCATCGGTCTGCATGTGTGTGTGTGTGTGTGGTTGAGTGACCAACTAATGTTTGACTCCTTACCTACAAATGTTTGCGTAGGTGGCCGCTAATTCCTGTGAAGCTCTTTAAAGCCAATTAGTGTATGATCAACCAGGTGGTACGTGTTTACCTCGGCATATTATTACGGTCGTGGTTTTTTCTTGTGTTTCTTGTGTACGAAATTCCAAATCACTCTGCTAAATAAATTTCTTTCTCTTTCTTTTCTTTCTTTCTTTCTTCTTTCTTTCTTCTTTCTTCTCTTTCTTTTTCTTTCTTCTTTCTTTCTTTTTTCTTTCTTTCTTTCTTTCTTCTTTCTTTCTTTCTTTTTTTTTTTTTTTCTTTCATTCATTCTCGGCATATTATTACGGAGAGAGAGAATAAAATTTATAAGCGCGCGCGCTTATTCACATACACACAGTAGATAATAGTGAGAACGGTGATACTTGGCATCCAGGAAGCGGGAGAAACTGGGTGAAGGAAGTCGAGTTTCGCTGTCTGTCTTTTTGTTCGCCGACGACAAGCGACACTTTAGTCCACTCCTAGTCGGAAGGCCAGAGCCCGGGGGCAGAAACGTAACTGTACAACACTGTGGGAAACTGGGAAGGGGGGGGGGAAAACAACAGAACAAGTGCGGCGCAGTTCTAAGTATAGATGAGTAGAGAGTGGGAAATGTTGAAACGAATGATGCCATTGAAAGTGGGCGACTTGTTGTTCAGCATTGTAACAAGGGCTCCCCTCTGGGTAATTCCCAGTTCATGTAACCTCAGAAGCTGAAGCAGGAGGTGGGGATGAGGGAGTGGGGGTTGGCGGGTTTGGATGTGATATGTGTGGGAGTAGCTGGGGGATAAGGTGAGGCTGTTTGAGGCTGGGCGGGGCAGTGGGAACCGTTAAGTGTGTGTGTGGTGGTGTGTGTGTGTGTGTGTGTGGGTGTGTGGGTGTGTGGTGTGTGGTGTGTGTGTGTGTGTGTGTGTGTGTGTGTGTGGGTGTGTGTGGTGTGTGTGTGTGTGTGTGTGTGTGTGTGTGAGAAGACTTGAGGCACGAGCGACCGAGAGGTCTGGACCATTGAGTCCAGCTGGAGGCAACAGTCTGCCTTTACTGACACAGCCTTAACAACAGTGACAGACACGTCCATTTATCTAGCGTGAGTTCTACACGCTTTCCTTCTGTTGAAGGGGGGTTCACGGTTTGACCCACAAACACCCATGATCCTTTTCTATTTAGGGTTTTTTTTATTCACGTTTGAAAACAATGATACAATATAAGAGAGAAACTGAGTCTCAAATAACAGAAGTGATCGGTCAGTTTTCTGTTTCTAATCACTGTGTGGTAGGTGCAGCTGTTGCTGGGTGCTGTTGAGTATCATATACCAGAACTTTACAGAAAATAAACCCTAGCTGTGCTGTTCTTCATACTATCAACTCTATGCGTTTTTGATTTGCAAGTTGAAGCAGTTGCACATACAACTTATTAGGTTGCAGTAGCTAGACTTTAGCATTCAGACTAAGTGGTTTTTAGACTGAGGCTGTTCTTTTTGCTAGTACTTGACTTAAGTTAAATCCATTGGGACCTTGTGCCATGTGGATAAAGTTCCTACTAGAGAAATAGCGTTATTAAGGTTGAGGTTGAGCAATACGAAACAAGAAGGTGGAGGTGAGCTGCGGGGGTTTCCTGGACGTGTGAATCTGTTGATTTCAGGGTTGAGTGGGCATTGCCATCGCACCATCGGTATCAAGGTTGGTAGTGCAGGCCGTGTGGTCCAATGGGCGTGTGTGTGTGTGCGGCGACTTGGGTCAGGGGGATTAGGTTACTCCATGCCATGCGTTCAGAGGTCTCCTGCTGTCACGCGACGATTTCCACCACCTGCTGCTGGGGCTAGCAGGAACATATGTGTGTCCGTGTCGGGGTGTTATAAACTTAGCACAAGGCTATGTGTTGTATCATTATTAGTGATGAGGACATAGCATTTATTTTAGCACTAGGGCCCAGTGTTTTCTAACGTATTGGATGGAGGGCCAGACTATAAGTAGAGGCATAAGCTCAAATGTTAGTTTGGTAGTTGGGTCCACAACTGAATTCTGAAGATTTGGTCAGTTCAGTGGGAAGCTGCTACTTCGTTGCATTTTCATTTGGCGTGTCGGTTGACTGTTTACACAGGACTTGGTCAAGCGGACCAAACAATGTCAACACATTTCATGCTGTTGAACTTTTGTCTTTTGTAAAACAGAATCCAAGTAACTCAAAACGCTTCCTTGTCAAGGGCAATATTATTGGAGCAACCACAACTTTGCGGCCTTGGGATTTTTCCTACAAGTTCAATTAATAAGCAAACAACAGTATGAGCACCTGACAAAAGAGCACGTTGTGTAGTGTGTGATTGCACTACCTGATTTTATGACTTTTAAAGACTTGTGAGCAGGCTGTTATTAGTGTGTCGGTGGGTTGTGTGTAATGAAAACAACAATGTTATTATGATTTATTTAATTGTTTTGCTTTGAAGAAATATGATGAACTTATTCATTATTTGGTACCTGAATATTTTCAAACATATTTAGACTAGCCTACTCGAATAAAACATAAACCAAACTAAAGCAGACCAGGACGAGAGAGAGAACTACTAAACTTTTAGTAGTTTAACAGTGCCCTGGGGCTGTCATCTGATAAGCTTGTCAAACAAAGAGGCCTTGAGGTTTGTTTGAACTGCGAAGAGGAGAGGAGGGCTGAACAGGTGAAACCAACCCGGGAAAAGGTTCCCTTCTCCCAGATGGAACGCTCAGAGAACTCGAATGACTCCAATACTTAGCCTGACGAGATAGATGATTTGGATGAGAAGAAGTATTGGTAGAGATTCACCGTAAGGATACCGCAGGAAGGGTGGCCGGGGGCTGGTGCTGACAGGAATGAAGCCAGACCTGACAGACTTGACTCGTGTGATTTACTCAGAATACAAAGCCTCCTACACAAAGCCTGGAGTAACCTGCGCCATACAGGTACCTGCTAGACTCTGGGTAAAACTCTTCTGAGAACATGGAATATTTGTTTCAATCTGTATTTCATTCATTGTTACATTTCAGTTTGACTGTATTATGAGATGTATGATTTTCAATTTTTCAATTTGCAGACATGATTGTAGTGTACAGCTTGATTAAGGTTTTGTCGTTTGTAGATTAATACCTTTTCTTAAAGTCTATACGGAACCCAGGCTTTAGAGCAGGGGTCGGCAACCCTAGGAACGCGTGCCACCGCTGGCACGTGGCAGCCATAATCATTGGCACACTTGAGTAAAAAAAATTAATAATTCCTGCACAATGCGGCAGCATAATCATTACTACCAGGTTTTTGCACTTTATTCTGTTTTTTTGTGCATTTCCTCCAGTGCAAATAGGTTTAAATGAGTTCCTGAAATCAGTGTTCTGAAATGGGATCAATTAATAGTATGTAGCCTAAACCGATGTTGGGAGTAATGGAGAAGAAAATATATTAAAAATATTGTTGCAAAGTGGCCTGTATGCATCGCCTTCACATGGTTTTGCAAAGCTGTGCATGTCTTAAAGAGATGATGTGGATGGTTCCAACATTCTCATATATTCTCGTTTTTTACATTTCTCACATTGCAAATATGTTTCTGAATGAGTTTCTGAAAGTGGTGTTTTAAGATGAGACATATGTAATTATAATTTGTAATCCTGTGTTGCAAATATAGCAACAAAAAAATCATTATACAATTCCAGGTCTTCTGGAAATGTTTTTGGTCACTGTGTCATAATTCAGCATAATATTTAATATATTGTTGCTTAAGGTACACTCATTAACAAGAACTTTCAAAACTGGCAACTGCATGTTGAAAAGGTTGCTGACCCCTGCTTTAGAGTATGGATCCAGTGGAAAGGGACTCTGATGAGTTAGACAGTTAGACTCCGAACTGTCTGAATTGACGCAGTTGTTTAGTTTCCAGACTAGCAGCTGCCATATGTGCGTGTTGACTCAGTGTTAACACACACACAAAGCTCTGAAATGTCGAGAACTTTCGTTAAAACGTGCTGTATCATGTTAAACAGACCACGAATCCGCAATACATCGCCGTTTGACGTTAAGGTGGTATTAGTTGATCCGCAGCATGGTGCCCATGTCCTGAATTACCAGCCATTGCCTTATTTGTCTAACACCAGTGAGAAATGACACTGCAGTTTGTTGATGCGAGTGGCTGTGACTCAGCTGTTTTCTGCTTTCACACGCCACTGTCACTCACAGCTCTCTAGCTCAAGAGATGCTGACCTTGGACCGAACCAAACAAACTGAAACCTGAAAATAGTAAGAAGTAGTCACTGCTTAAGGTCGTACACTGTCTTTAGGACCGAGAAGTGGCCCTAATATGCAAGTAATTCCTTAATGTAGGCCTATCCCGTATTATATGTTAGTATAACACAAAAGTATATCTTGAAAATACGTCATAGACGATATCATAGAGCTGAAGTGTAGTGCAAGGTTTGGTTAGGTTTGAGGAATCAAAAATATACACAAAGCCTCATACATCAGAGATCCTACGATGTAATGCTGTTCTGTGTGTGGCTCCATCCTGGGTCTGATTCAAGGTGATTTTGTTGACTTTCTGTTAGGGCATCCATTGCCACTCCTAACCATCCCTGGAAGGAGGGATCCCCCCCTTATATTTCTTACCTAGGTTTTCTTCCTTGAGTTGTCCTTGGTCTTTAGAGGGATGGCTAAGGTTAGGGGGCAGTGGCAGTCCCTTTGAGACTATAAATGTGATTACTAAGGGCTTTACAAATACAATGGACTTTGAATTCACATCATTGTGTCAGTCATGGTGTGGGGAGGAAAAAAAAGTTGAACCTTGAGAAGGAACAGTTTATGGGATCCCTCTTCCAGCATGGAGTGCAATTTATGGCTGTGTGGCAGACATTATGAACGATGTATGAGGCAGAGGGTAATTTGATAGCTACTACACAACCCCACTATGTCTACAGAAGTGCTGCATCGATCTGTTTATGCTGCTCTGGTGTTTGCTTCCCCAGTTGTGGACTTTGGCCCGTCGTTGTGCTGTTATCATGTTAAACTGGTTTATATTGCCCTCCATATAAATTTAAATATCCTGATACAGTGTATTGCTGTGGCACTCTGTGGTGAAACACCTCTTTATCTTGATCAGAAGATTGAGGGAACATCAGTATGAATTCCAAGCTGATTGGTTTTTAATGCAGGGGGTTGTCGCGTGCATCAGTATAATTATTGTCTATTCTAATGTTTGAGGGTGTAAGTATATTGCAACAGATCCATTAGACAAATAATTCTGTTGAGTAGCTTCAACAATATGCAAACAAATAACACTCCCTTCTTCTGTACCGGCTCATCTCTACGTTTCCTTCCTTACTCTCCTCGGGGATGGGTCCTGACCTCAGATTATTTTAATCTGTTTAACACAGAGTGGGGTCTGGAAAATCGCTGGGGCCTGGTTGCCAGGGTTTATGTAGCCTGCAACGGCCAACGTCCCAGTTGCCAGTGTATGTGGTTGCTACGTGCTGGCAGGGGGCAAAGGGGGCATTAAACCACTATGGGCAGTGGTATCAAAGCAACACCATTAAAAACCGTATCTTGCAAAGGTATTTAGCAATAGCTAATTATGATATAATAAATGAGTTCAATACGGTTGACCAGTGGTATCTAAGCAACACTGTTAAAACACTTTCGTCCATTGGTATCTAAGCAACCCGATGAAAACACTATGGAGCAGTGCTATCCTAGCGACACTGTTAAAATACTATGGACCAGTGGTATCCAAGCAACACTGTTAAAATACTATGTTATCCAAGCAACACTGTTAAAATACTATGGTATCCAAGCAACACTGTTATTAAAACACTATGGACGTGTGGTACCAAGCAACAGTGTTAAACCCTATGGACTGGTGGTAACCAAGCAACTGGTTTCCTCTGGCCACTGGTATTGAACACTGGTACAACATTATGGGCCATCTGTATACAAGCAACACAGTATCAACCAGTAGTATCCAAGGGAGAAAGGGTCACAGTGACATTGATTTGAGTAAAGGAACCAGTACGTCTAGGATGTCTAATGACATGCATGTCCTTGAACATCCAGTGGTTGTGTTAACGTGCGTTTCTATTGCTCTGTTCCAGATGAGATCATGCAGCAGGAGTGCAGCCCTCTCGGTGCTGCTGACATCACCCCTGAACCTCAGGAAGCAGTTTGCCTTCCTTTCAGGTGACACTTTCCTGTCCCGTCTGCCTTTGTCTTGTATCTGCCCTGTAAGCCTTTCTCCTTCTGCTTGTCTTTCTTGTCTGACTGTTTGATTATTGTGTGTGTGTGTGTGTGTGTGTGGTGTGTGTGTGTGTGGTGTGGTGTGTGTGTGTGTGTGTGTGTGTGTGTGTGTGTGTGTGTGTGTGTGTGTGTGTGTGTGTGGTGTTGTGTGTGTGTGTGCGCGTTACTGTTAAGTTATAGTTTGGCATTCAAATCTTCCATTGTCCCATTTCCATCTTAAATGTTTTGCATCCTGTTCATCCCCCGTGGGCCTATTTGTGGTGTATGTCTAGAGAGAATACAGTTGCTTCTCCTTTTTTGATCTACCTGCTTGATAATCTACTGTTCATCTACTGTTCTACCAGTTTATCTCAACTTTAATGGCAGTGAATAATAATTTTCATGTGCCCACTACACATAGTGGGAATTTAATTGCCCACTATGTGTAGATTAGATTTCCCTGTAAACAACAAAGATAGCAAGGATAGACGAAGGATAAATGTCCTACCGGGACACAAAGCATATATTTATAGCATATGAAATTGGTAGAAAAGCATTTAAAACCAATAACCCATTTAACCCGATGGTGATTAATGACAAACAATTCTAAACTAAATTAAACTGGAAATAGTTCCATGACAAGCCTTTTATATGCCCTTGTCTTTCAATTTTACTCAATATTTTCATTCCTCCAGTATTTATTGCTGGAAAATGTCAGCAAACCTGAAAACAATATGTAAGGATGAAGAAGCGTATGAGAAAGCACAAGTTAATCCCAGACCAAGGTCCTGCAGAGAGAGCTCCTAGAGCAGTTGATCAAAACCATGGACCGTGTGCACTATTGCTGTTGCTATAGGCGATGAGGAGGGAAGAAAGATAAATGCGGACTTGATATTCCAATCGCATGGGCCGACGGATTCGTCTGAGGATCAAAGCACTGTGGTGCCTGTTTTTGTAGTGTACACATTGTATGTAAGTTAGATAAAAAGCAAGCGGAAAGGGAAAGCTATCAAGCGAGGAAATATTTTAGGGTTTGATGCGTCAGCTCTCTTTAATGTTTAAAACCACCACTGCAGTCTCTCGCTCTCTCTCTCTCTCTCTCTCTTCTCTCTCTCTCTCTCTCTCTCTCTTTCTCTTCTCTCTCTCTCCTCTCTCTCTCTCCTCTCTCTCTCTCTCTCTCTTCTCTCTCTCTCTCTCTCTCTCTCTCTCTCTCTCTCTCTCTCTCTCTCTCTCTCTCTCTCTCTCTCTCTCTCTCTCTCTCTCTCTCTTTATTTATTTATTTATTTATTTATTTATTTATTTATTTATTTATATATATATATATATATAGAGCTGTTACTAAAAACACCAGTGCCCCCATGTGATGTACTGTGTAAATAGCAGTTTGGGTGTCACTTGTAATGACTGTGTCCTGTTAATAAAGAGTACAGAGAGAAAAAAGGCAATCAAATAACGCGGAATGTAATCTCTAAATCCAGAGATTAGCAACCTTTGGAATAGATAGCACAAGGTTTTACAGGGCGATAGCACTACATTTTTTCATTCATCATCACTCATACATTTTCTAAACCATTTTTATTTTGATATGTAAACCTTATAATTCTCCTTCCTTTCCAACATCCAATTCAAAGGGGGCAGAGGACAAAATGGCAGCCCCATCATCGTGTTCCCAGAATTCCATGCTTTCGGAGAGATCTTGGAAACAGAGGTTCCACAACGTGCTTACCTACTTGACCAGTGTACCCAGGTAAGATCACACACACACACACACACACACACACACACACACACACACACACACACACACACACACACACACACACACTTGCTTCATCAGCAAAACATTCTATCATAATTTCAATACCAGCTGCTTTCAAGTCCCACGGTATTTATTACACACACACACACACACACACAACACACACACACACACACACACACACACACACACACACACACACACACACACACACACACACACACACACACACACACACACACACACACCACACACACACACACACACCACCACACACACACACACACACACACACACACACACACACAGAGAGAGAGAGACAGTTGCGAGTGTTTCCAAAGAACCGACTTACTATTGACTAAGCACATTTTAATCAAATGCGTATTTGCGGCACTGCAGTGACAGTGTGAGGGGCTGGCCAATAGGTGGCAGTACCATCACGCAGTGCTTTGGTACAGCTGAGCCCATACATTTAGGTTCACACAGTTCAAACGGAGAGATTGAACTATCATTTCATTACATAGAGACCCCCCCTCCCCCAGCCTACGGACACCAGAGAGAGTGCTGGGCGACAAGAGGAGGGGGGCAGGGACTCCGGAGAGGACTTTTTTTAATTAACAGTCCTCCCCCCCCTGACTGTTATCATACTCCTGCAGACGGCCTCTGCAGACAGACTAGACCAGGCGTTGGAGGAAGGGAAAGGACACACACAATGCCACACTTCCCAATCGCCCTCACACCTTAGTGCCCTACCTCCTCCATCCACTTCATGTTTTTGTTACTGAGCCAGCCAGCTACTCCCTCCCTCCCCTCCGGCCCCTTGTTCCGTACCTTGTCTGCAGCTGCAAACACTGTTCAAAAATAGAAAGTGCTGTGTTTCGGACTGTTTCGGCCTCAATAATGCATGCAGACGGTTCTGCTGCGCACTGCTTGTTATTTGAATGTGCGTGTGTGTGTGTGTGAGTGTGTGCTTTAGGAAGTAAGAAGGATAGGAGAGGAAGGGAGAGAGAGAGCATCTTTGTGTTGAATGGATTAGCTCAGTGTCCTCTTTGTTCATAGGTTTAAATGTTTCTATTTATACACATGCAAATCAATTTTTCATATTAAAGAGAATCCCCCATTTTTGATCGCGTTGAAAATATTTTTGTTTTTTCATGTTTCATGTTTCTACTGTCCGCTGAGAAAGAAGAAATGAATGAAAAGCTTAATGGTGTGCCGTTTTAATTCCACCAGAGGAAGGAGATATTCTGTGCATCCAAGCAGAAAACAGCTTTCCACAGTAGAACAACCTTGCAATAATCACCCCCCAAGCCCTTAATAATGGGTTATGATCCCCCCCCTTGATGAGGCTACAGCGGGAAAACGTCCCCTCCCGCTGAAGTCCCGTTGTGCACCCACAGCAGTGGGGAGGCTGTGAGGCTGACCGGCTCATATGGAAGGTGAGGTGACCCTCCCAGCAGGTGTCTGACCCTCTGTTGGCCCAGCTGGGGGCCACTCACCAACAGATGCTCACTGATACCTGAGGGAGCCCCAACCCTGGCACAATTTCCAACATCTGTGTGAAATGACCTTGAGGCTCAATGCACAGGCAAACGTGACGAAAATAAAGAAAATACTGGGACTTGATAAGGAATAGATGACATCCATGGACACAACCCCATATTACATGGTATTGTTGCCTATGATTGAATTTACTGGTGCTATTTAATTATTATTATTTATTTTTTTCATCATGTTAGCAGTTGAGGGGTTTGTGTGTGAGTGTGTGTGTGTGTGTACGTGCGTGTGTGTGTGTGTGTTTGCTCGTATGAATGTGTACTTGTGTGTCACGCCACCAGTACTTCTGCATATGCATTCATGCAAGCAAATATCCTTCATCCCTACTTTGCCATTAGGCAAATCCCTGCCCACAGCCAGCAGGGCATCCACACTACGCCCAGAAATCCAATTATTTAGACGACCCTCCAAGCAGCCGCTCCTCCCAAAACCAACCGAGGGGAATATCCAATGAATATTAAAATGGATGTTATTAGACATGTACCTCTCCTTATTTAGCCATTCACCCATGATAAAAGTGATCCACGCTAATGAGAACCAGACCTAGAAACTCCCCCTGTCACGGAGTCTTCGTGGGTCCTCGTGGGACAACATCTGATATATTCTAGTGGGTTTGGTTGGTATGATTACTCAATTCTTTGTTTTAAATACAATTTACCAGTGGAGCCTTTTCCACTCTAAAAACATGCCATGCTCACGTGAGCTCATCCATTTTTCAGCAGCAGGCACGTGGGATGCACTTCTTTGTCATGCGGGCATCAGCAGTGGTTAACTCAGATGGACATATGGAGGTCTTACACCCAACCTCGGACTCGTTTGTTGTCATGAGACCCCCCCCCCCCACGCCCACCCCACCCCTCCTTGTTTTAGTGGGTGTATTAGGGAGATTGGCTCTTGTCCCCTTTATCCTCTCCTCCCCTCCTCTGTGTCCAGCACAAACACACCCAAAGCCCTGCAGTGCATTTCCTCTGAATGCATGCGAACGGACGGCGAGACCAGGGGAGGGACAACGACGACAGGGAAGGGAGGGAACCAACAGGAACGTAGAAAGGCGTTGCATGTGAAATGAAACCAGTGGTACTGTTTGACACTTGGAGACAGTGAGAGGGGCGGTGCGTCCAAAAGAACGCAGTCCTCCCCATAAAGAAGAGCCATCTTCCTCAGAGCCACTGCCGTTTTCCTTTTTATTCCTCTTTTTTTTCATGCCTGTCTCCTCCCTCTTCCCCGCCTCCCCCCCGGTCCTACAAGACGTGCTGATTGGCCAACAGGGCTGCAAACACCCTCCTCCCCCCCCAGCAGCTATAGCCAGTGTCTGGCTGGTGGCATAGCACCTTCTGGCGCCTCATTGGCTGGCTGCATGCCTTCAGTGCAGCAGAGGAGGGGAGCTGGTTCGAGGCGCTGGGCTCCCTCTCGTCAACGGGGTACAACACGCTGAGATTTCATCCTGGCTGCCTGTGTTTATCATTTTTTCCCCTTTTTTTCCTCCATTGTTGTCTCCACCACCGGACAGTTCTCCGTCCACATATTTTTCCCTCTGGCATTTTTTTGCCTGGTGCCCCCTGCTATGAGTGCACCTCCTGCTTGGAATAACCGCGTCGCCCCTCGGCTCATCTGAGTGAACACACAGACGTCAAGGATTACGATCTGCGTCTTTTCTGCGCGGAGGCTTTTCTGTGTGGCTGCGCCGCTGAGGTGAGACGCTGGTGTGCGGCGGCGTGTCCGCGGGGAGCCGTCATGTTTTAATGTATGAGGAGTGGGTCCATAGAGGAGGGAGAAGAGGACCGACATGTGGGACAGTATTGACTAACCCGCCCCCCCCTCAGACCTCCAACCTGCTGTTTGTCACCGGGAAGGGGGGGGGAGTGGGATGGGTTGGTGGTGGTGGGGGCGCTGATGTGTGTGTGTGTGTGTTGTGCGTGTGTGTGTGTATGCAGTGGGGGGCTGGTCTCTGCTTGTCAAGGAGGCTTGTCTAGGAACAGACAAGCCCCATCTTAATTGCGTCAGTTTTACACCACAGCATTTGTAATGAATCCTAATTAACGTGTACCACTAGACTAAAGGAGGGCATGTCCGGTTTAATGTTTAACCATTTGGTTGACCTTTACATTGGCACAGAAACGGCTCATGCATGTACTGTTTTGTTTTTTTTCATGTCTCATTCTGTATTTCGCTCTTTTGATTACCCAAGCAGGGACGAACATAAATCTTTTTATATGACCTGTAAAAAACTGCCGGCCATGCAATAGTTTTTATTATGTAACCCTGAATTCTCTTAAATAAAATGGATCTTCCATCTACACCTGGTGGCAGGTGTTGATGCGGACCCTGTGCCCCAGTGTAAACCCTGCCCCTCTCTCTCCCAGTCTCTCGGCCCACAGGGGTGGGCTTCGTACTGGTCATCGACCCGCCGGCAGGACCGATGGGCGGCCGTCAAGGGGACCCTGCTTCGAATCGCAGTGAGTTTCATCTTGTGGTGTTTTATGTTGCTGGACATGTTTGTTTGTCTCCCCCCCCCCCCCCCCCCCCCCCCCCGGTCCTTGTATGGAGTGCCGCCTATATGCAGGATGTCAAATCAATCATTCAAATCAAATGTGTTGACAGAGCACATTTATAAATAGCCAGCGTCGACTTCATGCTGTACACGTCTATGCTAGCAGATTGCAGCAAACAAACAAACACAGAATACACATACAAAGACAGAGCACACCGTTTAAATGCTAGGTCTTTGAGACAAGTTTTAATTATGTGGATTTGAGGACATTCCTGGCTCAATCTGGGCCTTTGTGCGTTGACGATGCACGACAGTAAGTATGATCGTCCTGTGCACAGAAAAGGCAATGACTCTGTCTTACCTTATTTGACAGAGATATATGAATCTTTCCTTTTATTTCTTCCATTTGATAAATATTTTTTTTTATTATGCTTGACTCAATGAAACCCCATTCTCAAAACTGGTTGAAAAAACACTTTAGTCACAACGTAGGAAGTACCAGTGAGGTGACTCGATGGTGTAGGAGCTGTACATATATTCCAACCCCATTGTTTGGGATTTGGGGTCTTTCTTTATATTTCTCTCTGTTTATGTTGTGCTGGGTGACATCTTTCAAATGCTGAAAGAGGTTGGATGGATTCTGCAAACAGCAGAAGGGCTTGTTAGTATTAATGGTGCGACCGGCCCCCTCCCTACACCCCCCCCCACCCATTCATGTACACCTCCCTTCCACCCAAGCCCGCCATGTGTTTCCATCACCCGGGGGGGAGAAATAAAGCAGTGGCTGCCAGGAATACAGGGGAGGGGACTGTGTTTTGCTCTGGCATGGCTCGTGCATTGTGTGCAAGGCCCCATGAATGTGACAAGGAGACGCCTTCAATGTGATTGCTTGATTCATGACTTCATCGTCATTATCATCATTGTTAACATGTTGTCACCACGACAACAAGGAATTAAAAAAAGATGGATAAATGCAAAATATGAATGCATACAAGAGAAAGAAATGGCGTGAGAGAAGATGAGAGAGAGTTAGGAAGAAACAGATAGAGAATGATACAGCAAGATTGAGAGACGCTAAGAGATAGAGTAGGGCTTAGCATCTCAGAAAAAAGGAAAGATAAAATGTGTGTTTACTTCTGATGCATAAGGGAAGGAAAGACAAAAATACAGAAGGTGTGTGTGTGTGTGTGTGTCCTTACATATCTCAGGATGTAAAGATCTCTGGTTATAAGGGGTGTGCCTGTCGTTGTGTAATGCTGTGTCTTGGTCCAGCCTAGTAACCTACTTTGAGCAGCAGAGCGATTCATACTCTCATCATTCAGCAATCAGCTGTGGAAGCCAGGGGCTCACTTCAAGCAGCACACACACACACCCCCACACACACACACGCACACGCACGCACACGCAGTATGCAGAGGTAAACCCCTCTCTCCCTCCTTCCCTCCACTACCGCCATCCACACCCCATCTCCTATGCTTCTTTTAGTGGGATTCACTCGTTGGTGTTCGTCTTTAAATGCATCATCATCAGCCCGCTTTCCCCCGTCCAATTCACCTCTGTATCTCCTTTGAATTTCTGAAAAGAAATGGGTGGCAAGGAAGATTCACTGTAATTGACTTACCCTCATTGTCTCTCTCTCTCTCCCCCCTCTCTCTCTTTCTCTTTCTCTTTCTCTTTCTCTCTCTCTAATATACACCTGCTTGTTCTTACTTACCCCCCTCCCAGCTGGCTGTGTGCCAACAGGCTTATCTGATTGAATGGGGGAGGGCTTAAAAGGGGGTGGGTGGGTGAGCTCGGGGTCTTCCCCTCAACGCACCAGAGGTTTGCACTGCATATTGCGCTTTTGCGCTAAGGCACTAAACAATATTAGTTAATTATATTGTCCCCCATTAGAAGGTTGTGATATTGCTATGCATCTATCCTTCAAGCCACATAAACATTCCATTCACACACACACACACACACACACACACACACACACACACACACACACACACACACACACACACACACACACACACACACACACAAACAGCGTTTCTTCATTCAGCAGCACATCTGCTCTGTTTGGATGACAACACCATGGTAACGTGTTGTAAGTGTGATGCCTACCAGTGTGTTTTTTCTTCATTACACAACACAACAAAAACAAATAAACCTTAAACTACAGAGTTCCCATGGTTTTCCCTAGCCGCCGGTATGGATGGGTTGGTTTACATTTTATACCAATGGTGAGCCAATGGTGACCAATGGTTTTAAACCATTGGTCAAGAGGTATATACACTCATCCTGACTCTGCGTGATAACCCTCCAGTGTTTATGTTACAAAGTGCATGCGTGGGTAAGCAGACACCAAAGCGATATGTTGGACACACTAAATTGTTCTATTGTAAAAGCAGTGCATACATATGTGTATGAAAAAAAACACACATCAAAATACTAATATAAAACAAGAAAAAACATAAACACACATACAAAAAACACAGATATTATCCACTACAGCTATAGTGGAGAAAAGGAACAAAAGAAGAACCGTTTGAAGCTTCAAAGAGGGGAGAGGGAGAGGTGACCCCCAAACCCCCGGGGGACGAGGGGGGGCCCCGCGCTCCTCTTTCAATTGAATGGAGCTTTATTAATCCCACAGAGCCCTGCCGGTGGCTTCATCCACACCAATGACTGGGGGCTAATGAACGCCGGCACGTGTTGAGCCGAGGGGAGCTGCTCCTCATCAGCACCCATCTGGGCTCGGAAAACCATTGTGGTCAGCCAATAGGGTGATAGATGACCGCTCTGGAGGTCAGCGCACAGTCAGGGAAAGCAATATGCAGTGCACACACTTTTATTTCGGAGTCTGTATAGACGGCATGTGTGTGTGTGTATAGAAGGGTGAATGCATACTTGTGTGTGTGTGTGTGTGTGTGAGTATGTATGTATGTAAAAACAAGTGTGAATACGTGTGTGTGTGTGTGGTTGTGTGTGTGTGTGTGTGTGTGTGTGTGTGTGTGTGTGTGGTTGTGTGGTTGTGTGTGTGTGTGTATGCATTGTGAACAAGTGTGAATGCATGCTTATTGATCACATCACAGATTGATGTGCAATGACGATGGTTCCCTGCCAGCTGTGGTTCTTGTGCCGTCTGATGTGAGAGAATCGCCGATTCAGTGTGATTGCGAGGGCTAGTTTTTGGATAAGAAGGGGACGGCCCTGTGGGTCGTTTTAAGGGTGGTAGGTAGCATCTCTTTGACAGACAGCGGATGGGGAGGGTGGGGAGGGTCCTCATTAAAGGCCTGTAGCGTTAGCGTCAGTCAGGCAGTCCCCAGATACTCTCACCACACATTATGCAGCCCACTCCCCCTCCTGTGTGTGTGTGTGTGTGTGTGTGTGTGTGTGTGTGTGTGTGTGTGTGTGTGTGTGTTGTGTGTGTTGTGTGTGTGTGTGTGTGTGTGTGTGTGTGTGTGTGTGTGTGTGTGAGTGTGTGTGTGTCTTCTGTTCGTCCATCAAGGGCTTTGTGAAGATGATAAAAAAGACAGTTCTGCGTGCGTGTGTGCGTTTCCATGCGTGTGTGTGAGTTAAAAAAGCGTGTGCGTGCGTGTGGGTGTTAGAAAGAGAGCGAGACAGAGAGCGAGAACAGAACTGTGTCTCAGAGCGGTTCACAGTGTCTCCTGAAGAACAAAGCCTGGGTGAAGCGTGACCGCTGAAGCCCACCGGCGGTCCACACGTCCACGGCTGAGTGGCTTGGGGCCCCGGGCCCTCTCGTCCACATCCATCCGTGGTGGTTAACCGTCAGCAAAAAAACATTCCACAACATTCAGTTCAATTCCGCTTTCATTTCGATACTTCCTACAATTAAACCGGCTCGATTTTTTCACCGTGTTCAATAGACCTTATCAAATATCATTATTATCTCCAATACCAGTGGTGCAGAAAGGTTTAGTTTTATCATCCGCTCAGCATTGGAAATGTTGAATTGATCCCTTAAGTTCCCTTAATAGCCCCATATCCCGAGTGGTGGCATGCTCGTTAATGAGGTACTCATGTCTTTTCTGCCTAGGACGGCATTCCTCAACCGCCTAGGTGGGGGGGAGGGATGTAATTAGACTAACCACAGCACAGGTCATTAGCTAATTAAGCCAGCGTTGACAACAACTGCAGTGCTCCAGCATAGAGTATCCCTTGTGACCTACGTCCGAGCAAATTCCTAGCCATCAACGTCTTATACTCTAAACTGTTATACTTATTATTCTTATATGCATCCATCCATTGCAGTTGTTTTGTTCAATATCGAAGTCGATCTATAAGGTTTCCTGTTAGCAGCCTCTAGTGGCTTGGGTTGTAGCTACAGTTAAAGCTATATCATTTTGAGATGGCAGTAACTGTCGTCTGAGGGGGCGGGGTCAGGCAAAAGTGGACCAGAATAAAACGATAGATGAAGAGAAAAGTTACACTGTGCAGGTTTAAGGCCGATATCGAAGCATGCGGCCGGTTTAATGGTTTCATGTCTTATAGTTTTGAGACTCATGTCAATTGATTTGATAGCGTGTTCTACCGCCGATCCTACAAAACGAACCTCAAGGCTGGGGCTCATCTAAGTGGTATTAGTGCCAGCTGTGTACGATGAAGACTGATGTTGTGATCCTCCTCCTTGTAAAGGGGCCCTTGGGAGGGCTGGGTGGCGTAATGCAGTCATCAGTTTCCATTTGCTTGACAGAACCGCATCTCAGATCTGAATTAAGAAAATGTCACAGCAAAAGGACACGGTCATGATGGGGGATGAGAGAGAGAGAGAGAGAGAGAGAGAGAGAGAGAGAGAGAGAGAGAGAGAGAGAGAGAGGAGAGAGAGAGAGAGGAGAGAGAGAGAGAGAGAGAGAGAGAGAGAGAGAGAGAGAGAGAAGAGATAGAGAGAGAGAGAGAGAGAGAGAGGAGAGAGAGAGAGAGAGAGAGAGAGAGAGAGAGAGAGAGAGAGAGAGAGAGAGAGAGAGAGAGAGCGAGCTCCTAGGACATTGTTTGCCTCTGCTGTTGTTTGCGATGCAGTGTGCCTCCTCTGACCTTCATCTCTCCTCCCCAGGGCTCCTTCCCAGGGAACCTCCAGCTGGTTCTGGTTCTGAGGCCCACCACGCTGCTGCAGCGCACGCTCTCCGACATCCTCTTCAAGTTCAACAAGGATGAGTTCAAGATGAAGGTGCCGGTAGGTGGAGAGCTACGTCCCAGAAGCAGCAGTAGTTCTGCTGCTAATGTTTACTATTAGTCATTTAGCAGATGCTTTTATCCAAAGCAACTCACGGTGATTTGAGATACCTGCCATTAAGGAGCGGGTAGGGGTTGGGTGTCTTGCTCAGGGTTGGGGATCAAACCCAGAACCTCTAGGCTGGGAGTCGAACCCCCTACCCACTATACTATCTTACCCCCCCCCCCAGTAGTTATAACTGTAGCAATACTAATAATAACTGTAGCAGTAGTAATAGTATCGTGAAAAGTAGAAGCAGTTGTAGTAGTAGTAACCGCAGCAGTGATAATGACGGGATTGAATGTGTGTTTATACGTTGCGTGTGTCGTGTGCAGGTGATCATGCTGAGCTCTGTGACGGAGCTCCACTCCTACATAGAGCGCAGTCAGCTGACCCAGGAGCTGGGGGGAACCCAGGAGTACTGCCACGAGAAGTGGATCTCTCACCGCACGGTGAGTCCAACCTCTCTGCATGTATCCAACTTCAGTCATTAAAAGAACCGCCTGGTTGCACATTTTACATTCAGGACATCAGAACCAGATAGCATGCCAATGATACGTCACCATACGGGTGTATTTAATGTAATTTGCCTGTGTGTGTGTGTGTGTGTGTGTGTGTGTGTGTGTGTGTGTGTGTGTGTGTGTGTGTGTGTGTGTGTGTGTGTGTGTGTGTGTGTGTGTGTGTGTGTGTGTGTGTGTGTGTGTGTGTGTGTGTGTGTGTGTGTGTGTCGCCGTCACCGCATCAGGCCATCGAGGGCTTTGCGCTGATGGTGAAGAAGACGGCTCAGAGCCTGCAGGTGTTTGGCATGGAGCTGGCTGAGACGGAGCTCCCGGGCGATATCCTGGCCACCACCAGCCTGCTGGGGACCCACACCAGCAAGAAGGACCACATGAAGGTGACCCTGCCCTGCCCTCCCTGTCTCCCTCCCTCTGCCTCTCACTCACCCGTCTACTTTCAACAGACTCAGAATTGGCCTGTTCGCATCGGCTGTTGAAACTGGGTGATTTCGACAGAGTGCAATATAGTAACTGAGATGTGTGGGAAGTAACTTTAATGACACCAGGAGTTTCATACCATTGCCAAGTAGTTCGTACCACGCACACACTTATGCCATGTGTCCTGAAGAAAGGGTGTTTTTGACGTGTGTGTGTGTGTGTGTGTGTGTGTGTGTGTGTGTGTGTGTGTGTGTGTGTGTGTGTGTGTGTGTGTGTGTGTGTGTGTGTGTGTGTGTGTGTGTGTGTGTGTGTGTGTGTGTGTGTGTGTGTGTGCGCTCAGGGGGATATGCTGGTGGCGCTGGCCCAGGGCAGCAGGCTGCTGGAGAGCATCAATGAGCCAGTGGTACGAGACCCGGACCACAACATGACCCAGGATGAACTAGAAAACCTCGCTACAGTGCAGAGGTCAGCTCCTTGCAAGCCCAACACTACAGCCAATATGCACACAGAGCGCAAATTTTGTTTCATAATTTTGGTGTGAGCCAACAATGTTTAGATTGCTTGAATTTCATATTTTTCTTCGATTTATTCATTAATTTTAACATATTAGTTTATATTGACTCCAAACTCTAATGTTGATACTAATGAATATCACACACTTGCCTCCTTATAAACAATAAATATTTTTTAAAGATTTACATTTTGTAAATTTGTGACAGTTATTGATCGGCAATCAATAACATTCAACCGTTCTACCATCTCGGTTAAATGGAATGTTAGTGGAATCGCATGTTGATGTCACACTGAAGTTAATAGACCAATTTATTTTGCCTCATCAGTTTTTACCCCATTACTGCTGCCTTCTGGTTCCTCTCTCCCTCTCCCCCCAAGCATCCTCTGTATTCCTCCCTTGTTGTTGTGTTCATCTCTCTCTCTCTCGGCTCTTGTCAGGCTGCTATCACAGTTGGACGAGACCGAGCGGGCGTTCGATCAGTTTTGGGCGCGGCACCAAACAAAACTGACCCAATGTCTTCAGCTGCGCCACTTTGAGCACAATTACAAAGAGGTTAGTCTGAGGCCGTGGACCGCTCTGTAGACAGTGAGACCTCTTCTGTAGACTCTCATTCAACCATCACACTGCTGATGTTGTTGTTTTTGTTGTCTGTTTAGGTGATGGCCCAGCTGGACCAGGTGTCTGAGAAGCTGGGAACGTACTCCGAAGTGGGCATCAGCCCTGCGCACGCCGACCACATCTTCCGTGACCTGACAAACTATGAGGGAAAAGTCTGTGTGAGTGATACAGAGCACTACATTTAATATGGTGGCACAGTGGTCAGCACTGCTGCCTCACTGCAAGCAGGTCCGGGCTTCAAACTCAAAGCTGTATAACAAAGCTGTATAGTGTTTGCATGTTCTCTCCGTGTTCATCTGACTTCCACCTGGTGCTCCAGTTTCGCCTATCACTAAAAGAAGTACACACACATCTACAAGACCTGGGTTAAAAGTAGAAGACTAATTTCGCCCATTGGGGACAGTAAAATGTATATTCTATGCTAAGCATTACATTGATACAGGGACACACACCAGGAACTATTAGTTTCCCAGGATATACAACCCTGCCCCAATGACCTCCATAGCCTTCACGGCTCCTACATAATGGACCACTAAACCCTCCCCCTCTCCCTCAACAGGAGTTGCTGGACCGAACCGCGGCTCTGGCCCAGGAGGGCGACTCGCTGATCCAGAACTCGCACTACGCGGAGGACTCCCTCCAGAGTAGCTGCAGCGAGCTCCGAGCCCTGAGCTCCGAGCTGAGCAGCACCCTGAGGGCAAAGAAGGACCTCCTCCTGCAGGCCATGGAGCTCCACCACAGCCTGGAGAGGGTGAGGGAGCCACACACACACACTCTCACACAAATAAACATACACATTCCTACTCCTCCATCTCCACCTTCAAGTTGATTATTTGAGATTGAGAGAGAACATTTCGAAATCAAACAACCGATACCAAGTCGACGTCCTCCCTACGTTTCTTCACCTATGAGAAATGATGCATACAACTTTGATCGAGAGACAAGATGGATATCCCAAACCAATCAGGGAAGAGATGCTTTGATTGGTCAGAAAGGAGCAGAAACAGAGGCAAATGCAGTCACCTCAAAACAGATATTCCCACAGTGTATTCCACTTATGAACAGCTAACCGATAGCTACCAGATTTCTACGAAATGACACACTGTCTCTTAATTCATAAGGCACCTCTAAATAACCCTCCTGCATTCCCTTGTCTTTGTTCACGCTCTCAGGCGGCCAAGTGGTGCGACGACGGCATCTACCTGCTGGCCTCGCAGCCCGTGGACCGCTGCCAGTCCCACGAGGGCGCCGAGGCAGCCCTGCTGGAGCTGGAGCGCTACCTGGAGGCCGCGGGCCAGAACCTGCTGACCGACCGGGCCACCATCTGCACCCAGTACGAGGCCGTGCTCAACCAGGAGTTCATGGTACAGAGTCCCAGTAGAGTCCTGACAAGACGCATGCTAACAGTGCTGCAAAATACACTGCAGGGTTAATTGTAATCACGATTTTTGTCCTCTGGCCTTAAAAAACGACAGAAAATGGATTTTGTACCCCCGTTACATTAAAATCAAATGACAAACCGTTACAACTCAGCAATAATGATTATTGTTTTAGGCGGAGCAGCGTATAAATTGAATGAATAATCGCAAACACAATATTGAGCAAAACTATCTTTTGTCATAATCGTACAGCTCTACATACAATTATGACCTAACTTGCTACTACTCATATTGTGTATATTCAATATGAGTACATTTTATCTACACATAATGTTTACATTTTATGTACACGTTATTACTCATCTTTACATTATCATCTCTTTTTAATTTCTACTTATGTCCTGTACTCTCTTCTGCGACACACACATTTCCTGTCTGGGATAAATAAAGTAGCATCGTATGATACTTTATTTATCATCTCATCTTATCATACTCAACAACTTAATATGGCTATTTTGACTCAATTGTGACTGAACCTGATGGATCTAGTTCAACACTAGGGTGAGGGGTTCTACCATGAACCATGCTTCCAATGTATGCTCTGAAGGCGTCCACCGAACGGCCCTCCTCTAAACGGTACTCACCCTGTCCTCTCCCGTGGGCCAGGACCAAGTGGAGAAGGTGCTCCAGAAGCAGACGTCCATGCAGGAGATGTTTGAGAAGAGGAGGATCAGCCTGAAGAAGCTAGCGGCCAAACAGACCAGACCCGTGCAGCCGGTGGCCCCGAGGCCAGAGGCCATTATCAAGTCCCCTCTCAACTCACCAGGTCTGTGCCTCACACACAACAACCGGAAATAAACGCCACACCCATGTTAGTGCTTTAAGGGATTAATAACGAAAAATGGCCCACATTATTGCATTATTAAAAATGTCAAAGCAGAGTAGACAACAAAAATGCACCCTCACAAAAATGAGACTGGCAGGTTTATTATTATATTGTAAAATGGATCAGGTCGAGGCATGCCAAGCATTCCCTCGAGACAGGGCCGGATTAACAAATCATAGGCCCCTGGGCACAAATGTCTAATAATGAATTTTAAATGAATACCCTATTTAATAATACCATGTATAACTATTTTAAGAGTACAAACATTCATAAAAAAAAAAAAAAGTTTCTTTCGTGTGGTGCCCCCCCACTGGCTGGGAATGGTTGGGCCAGGGGCCCCTGGGCATAGTGCCGTGTGCCCTAATGGTAGATCCGGCCCTGCCTCGAGATGTCGGTGTGCCTGGTCACTCACTGGCGGGGAACCATTGATCTATGACCCATTCTGCTTCAGCCTCATGGTTGATCTCCACCTTGCCCTTTGGCTTGGCTGCAGATCAGTCTGACCTTGGACTGCTGCTCTTAACCCTACCCTGCTCTCCCTGCTACGTCTTAGAGTGCACGTCAATGTGCTTGATTGTTTTCTCCGTCCCTCTCTCAGCACACAGAGCACAACAGGAGAAGAACCTAGAGGGAGACTCTGGGAATGACGTCAGTTGTAAAAAGGTAGGTGGTAAACTCCTCCAGATTGTCATTTACCCTTTACTAAGTTTGGTGTCAGTGGACATAAAGCATGGTGTCACACAGCCAATGATCATGAGGTCAAATGGTCTGTGTGTGTGTGTGTGTGTGTGTGTACATGTGCATTTCCAGGACGACGGTCAGCAGCAGAACGGAGGCATCCACAGCCGACAAGCTTCTCAGTCGGAGCAGGAGGAGAACCTGGCCGTGTTGAGACGGTGAGCCGGCGGACCATAAATCAATCATCACCACACCTGAGTCGACTGAACGACGAGAGGATCGGCCTACTCTCCCATCCGGGGGTTCCATGTATGCTCTAGTCTGTTGAATACATTGTGTTCCCCCCTCTCTCCAGGCATGTCATGAATGAGCTCCTGGAGACAGAGAGAGCCTACGCTGAGGAGCTCCTCTGTGTTCTTCAGGTAGCCGCCACGCTCATATTCCAAACACAGTTTTGATGTCAAATGTTATAAGGAAAACTAAAGAGCAAGTGTGCCTTATCGTTGACTTTTTCACTGTTATATCGCAGGGCTATGCAGCAGAGATGGACAACCCAGCGATGGCTCATCTGATGCCCGCAGCACTGCAGAACAAGAAGGACGTCCTGTTTGGCAACATGCTAGAGATCTACCACTTCCACAAGAGGTGACAAGAGGCTCATTTCAAATGATGACTTAATTCTGATCTTTGTAATTCTCTGAAAATTGTTCTGAATGTTCTTATTTCTTTTGAATGATTTGCTGTCCTGTATTACTGCTGCTGTGACACCCTGACTCAATCAGTTTGCCTTTATCTTTAACCATATCTTTGGCTATATCTTTAGCTTTAACCTAACCCTAACCCTTAACTTGAACTTGTTTGTTTCAGGACGTTCCTGGGGGAGCTGGAGGAGTACACAGACGTCCCTGAGTTGGTGGGAAGATGCTTCCTGGAGCGGGTGCGTGATGACTGCTCTATGTGTTGCTATTGAAAGTGGGTGTGTGCACCGTAATGCTGGTTTCTGCTGCTCACATGCCCACTGTGTGTGTGTCTGGTTAAGATGACGGAGCTGCAGATCTATGAGAAGTACTGTCAGAACAAGCCCCGCTCAGAGAGCTTATGGAGGCAGTGCTCCGACTGCGCCTTCTTCCAGGTGGGCCACGCTTGGACAACACACACACACACACACAAACACACGTACATGAAGACACACACGCAGACACACATATACATACCTACACATACACGGAGACAGATACACACACACACACACGCGCGCGCACGCGCACAAATGCACACAGAGACACAGACGTAGACACACACAAACACGGATGCACAAAGACATATAAATACACACACAAAAACATATACTTACACGCAGACACACACCACATATTTAATTATTTATATATTATATTTATTTTGCATCAGGAATGCCAAAAGAAGTTGGAGCATAAGCTGGGCTTGGATTCCTACCTCCTGAAGCCTGTTCAGAGGATCACCAAGTATCAGCTCCTACTGAAGGTACACCTATCTGTCTTTGGGCCGTGACAGAGGTTTTTTTGTCAATAGGTTGTCTGCGAGGCTCCCAAGTGCTCAGTGTGCGTGTCTTTCTACAGGAAATGCTCAAGTATAGCAAGGGCTGTGAGGGGACTGATGACCTCCAGGAGGCGCTGTCCTCCATCCTTGGCATCCTGAAGGCCGTCAACGACTCAATGCACCTCATCGCCATCACTGGCTACGAGGTGGGCCGCGGGAAGACCCCCGCCAGTCACATGACCGCATCACCTTTGCTGCTTAAGAAACCATAGAGTAGAACAACCCAATCTTTATCAGCTAGATCTAAGGATCTCGCCCTTGCTTATTTATTTTATGGAAGAGATGAGAGAAATAACTATTCAACAAATTTAGTTTTTTAACTATGTGCATCCAAATGTACTACAGTAATAGCAATTAGCATCTCCCTCACTCTCTTCTTTTAAACATGAATGAATTCTGCATCAATGTTGGACTTTCATGTGAATTTAAATTGAGAAATGTGTGTATCGCACTCTTAGATAGTATTCATATTTTGAAGTTGAGCGTAGCATGAGATCGGAGACGAACCCTTGCACTCCTATAAACGCAGACGTCCTGGCCAGGACACAAACCAGTACGAGAGCAGAGGAGACAATACAGAGTGGACATAGAGCTTGTTCTCTGTGGGAGAGAGATGGGATTTGATGTTGGGTTTAAAGGAGAACCAAACCCCAACACCACTTGGTTTACATTAGAGGACTCCCTCTGTTGGTCAAACACCAGTACTGCATGCATAACCTGTTAATGCAGGCGATTGAGGGAAACCTATCCCAAGCGGTTCTTCATCCCCATGTCTCCCTGGTACGTTCCCCCCGGCAGGGTAATCTGACGGAGTTGGGCCGGCTGCTCATGCAGGGCTCGTTCAGCGTGTGGACGGAGCACAAGAAGGGTCACGCCAAGGTGAAGGACCTGGCGCGCTTCAAGCCCATGCAGCGCCACCTCTTCCTGCACGAGAAGGCGCTGCTGTTCTGCAAGCGCCGGGAGGAGAACGGCGAAGGCTACGAGAAGGCCCCCTCCTACAGCTTCAAGCAGTCCCTCAGCGTGAGTCCCCCGCCCGCCCCCCCCCCCCCCCCCCCCCCCCAGGAGCTCAGAGCGCTCGGGGTTCTGCTAGAGGGTGCGCTAACGGACGCTAACGCTCCTTCAGGCTAATGTTATTTCCATCTGTTTTCCGTACAGATGAGTGCGGTCGGTATTACTGAGAACGCAAAGGGCGACAACAAGAAGTTTGAAATTTGGTGCAACTCCCGGGAGGAGGTGTACATTGTTCAGGTATGCTGAAACGTCCAGGTTTATAAGTAAATATTGGTTTAGCACACACACAAAGCACAAATATATTAGCAGGTAACTACCTTGAGAACATAGTTATACGTTATATTGTTGTTGTTATACATTGATATTGATGTTATTTAATAATTATTCAGTAATTACAATATGATTTAATATGATTGCTATTTCAATTGTTATTTAATTGTTTCAGGCACCAAGTGCTGACGTGAAAACCACCTGGGTGAACGAGATCCGGAAGGTTCTGACCACCCAGCTGGAGGCGTACCGAGGTACTGTCTGTTTCAAAAACAATGCCATGATTACATATCCTGTAAATCCAACATTTAGTTCCATTATCCACTTGAAGTATAACCCAGACAACAACATGAATAATTCCATGTCATTCACGTGACATGGAATGTCACGTGAATACACGTTATGTTAGTTAATGTGTTTGCACTTTATGTTTATGCTTTTAATAGTGGTTAGTTTAATAGTTTTTCCTTTGCTTCTGTAGCTAGCCAGCAGAGGGTGCCAGACCAGGTGTTACAGTTTCCCCCTGGCGCCGGTGGACCAGTCAGGTAGGCCGGCTTTCATTGTGTCAATTCTAAGAAATTAAAAAGGGTACAATATCAAGGCCTTTATCTATGTATTTTCTTAACTCTTTCTAACAGTTGCATAGGCATACACAGAATGGCAATTTTATGTCAACCCTTACACTTAAAAATAACCAAAATAACAATTATTTACAAATGAAATTAGAAGATGTGATTTTGAGAAATATGTTATAGTTATACACAGTTGCAATAAAACGTAACATTGACTGATTAACCGACTGTTAATGACGGGTTGACGGCCTTGTGCTCGATCCAACAGTCCATTGAAGAGCCAGAGAAGTCTGAAGAAGGGCGAGGAGAAGAGAGCTGAGCCGAGCCCCGATGCCATCTCCTCCTCCCTTAAGCCTGCTGTGAAAGGTAGTTTGGGTCCAGGGCTGGACGAGATCGCCACCAGCCCTACCTCAGACAGAGCTGCCGTGGCTAAGAAGCGCTTCACCTTGCAGGGCTTCAGTAACCTGAAACCACAGAAAGGTACGTCTCACATGTTTTAATGTCAGACCTCACCGTTTCCTCAATGCAATAGATCCATAGGTCCAATCTCAACTCAGCTTGAAGTAGTTTGAGGTCACCGGTCCAACACGGCATGCTTCCCCTCCACAGAGCCCTCCACCACTGATGATAAGAGCCTCACGTTACCCATGATGCTCCTCCCCGCACCAGGTACCTCGCACCTCAGGTGCTTCTGTGAAGCCGCAAATTATGCTCTTTGCACGACCTCGGAACTCGAAGCTACAACCTTTGTGCTGTGCCAACGCTAGTGTAGAATAACCCTGTGATGTTTAGCCATATCATCTCATCTTTTTGTAGTCCGACCGTGTTCCTCTGCTCCACACTCTTCTGACTCGTGTCTCTGGTTTTTTCCTCCTGACAGTAGGCTCTCCCACGAGCCCCGACCACAAGACCAAGCGGCATGAGATCAAGAGTGACCCCACGCCCTTCGGCTTCAAAGGTGGCTACAGTCCGTTAACCCTCTAGGTTCCCCTCTAAGACGGGGCTCAGACATGAACCCAGGATCGAACATGAAAGGTTGTGTCAGCGATGTTGGGTGACGTCACTTCTGTTGGTATTCGATGCGAGATCCCAAACAAACAGGAAGCTCACCTCTCCCTTCGTGTTTTGTGCATCCAGAAAAAACTAAAATGAACGTGCATTGGGCATCCGATTTAAAATCATTTAGTTATATTAGTACTTTCCATAGCCTTTCCGATACAAATTCTTGTCTTGGAAAATACACATTGATATTCCCTCACCCTCCTCCTCTTCCTCTTGGGGATTAATCTAGCTCCAGATAAAGTCAGACGCTGGCTTCGTTCAGCTCCCACTTCGCGTGCATGAGCGCAAAACCCCACAACACACACCCCTTGTCGTTGATTGTTTGGAATACTGTTTATTTTGGTTTTGAGTGGTTGGTAGTACCACTTGTTTTTGTGTATGATCTCGGAGCATAGGCTGCTTTCAGAGACGTGTTTTTTTGACGGCCTGCTTATGGGGCGGGCAGCTAGCGGATCTCAAGGATAGATAAGATGAATGGAATTTGTATGTCCCTGTCATTTATGTTTCGGCCTAGCATCGCTGATACAACACCTGCCACCAGCCAATGACATAGCTCCGACCATTTGGCAGGGCAAGAAATTCAGGGTTACATATCAAATATATCGAACAACTCCTTGCCCGATACATTGTTCCACACTTAAAGTTAAAAAGACACAATTCTAAAAGTTCTTTATGGATCCTCCATTGGATGTTATGGGTTTGAGGAAAACAGTGATCTGGGCTCAGACTGCAGTACATTCCATTGGCCCATGGTTGAGCCTGATCATCCATTGGTTTGTCCAACGTCTCTGTGAGCGAGCTGCTAGTGGTGCCTCCGAGCGGCACCATGGTTTCATGAGGGGCCGTGGGCTAACCCTCCCTCCCATTCCCCAGATCAAGGCCCGCCCCCGCTCCACCTGAGCAGGGTCAGGTGGTTCAGCACCACAGCTCTCTTACAGGCCAAGCGGAGAGGTATGCTGGCTCAACCTGGCTTGCACTCAACAGCCTGCAGATGTCTGCCCTTCTATTGATGGAGTCCCTCACTAGCCACCTGCTTGCCTGCCCCTTGTTTTCACACCCACCGCAGTCGATAAGACACTGCTGTTCAGAATCACTCACCCCCCACACACACACACACACACACACACACACACACACACACACACACACACACACACACACACACACACACACACACACACACACACACACACACACACACACACACACACACACACACACACACACACACACACACACACACACACACACCACCTTGCCTGGTAGTATGCAGGTTTAGAATATAGTGTGTTGCATGGTCTTCTCTCTTGATCTCACTCACATTTGCTGACTGGCTCTTACTCAACAGTTGTGTGTTGGTCGTGTTTCACCGTTGGCTCCGATGTCACTCACATTGTTCGCGATCAAGAGAGATCTGTTGGCTCCCTCTACCTCTCGCACTCCAAAACAGCTGAGGTCCCGCTATTTTCGGTTACTGCCAACAAACCGCCTGCCATATTATGCCAACTCTCTGTCCCTCACCCAACAGGCTGGACCAAGGCCTCGGTGTCGCTGGACGCCTCGGGGGAGAACGACGGCTACTCCAGCGCAGAGGAGCCGCTCAACTCAGACCCCGAGGAGGAGGCCCCCAAGAGACTGGTGGGTAGACGCCCCCCCCCGACAACCCAGATCCCGAATAAGCGTGTGTGTCTGCCTGCTTCCTTCATCAGCGTTTGACTTCAGCATGATCTAATATCGAACGCTTCTGTCCCGCCCTACCCCCTGCTATGGCGCAGTGCGCTGGGAAGTACACGGTGGTGGCCGACTGCGAGAGGCCCGGGGCCCAGGAGCTGGCGGTGGCGAGCGGGGACACGGTGCAGCTGGTGAAGGAAGGAGAAGACGGACAGTGGTGAGTCCGTCTGCAGTCGTGTGCGGGACGCTTGCTGAAGTGCTGTCATTCGTATGGCCCGGGTCATCGCTTGGGCGCCAAACGGAAACCGTTGAGACGGGGTTGATCGCAAAAACCTGTACAGCCAGTAGTTTGGGCGGAGATGCAATAACAACTTTGCAGGCAGAGGCTTGAAGGCAGTTCTTTTCACTGTTTTCCGTTAGGTTTGTACAAAACCTGAAGACGAGTAAAGAAGGGTGGGTCGCTGCTGCTAATCTGCTCACCCTGATTGGACCGTCCCAGTCTTGTCAATCACTCACCAGCTCAGGTACTTCCTCCTTTATTACCATTACCGGTATGTGTTGGATACAAACAGATGATTGTGCTGGATTATGAGCTATACCTCTTTATTCTCCCTGTGTTATCGTATGTGTAGTATTATACTGAAACCCCTTTCCCACAAGACTAAAAACAACTAATCAGGCATTGCAGCGATTACCGCAGATTGCTGCAATGTGGGATCCAATTTGTGTGAAGACATGTTGTGAAACTTAACCACTCACCCATTGGAGCATTGTGCAGCTTCCCGGCACGCATGGTTTGAACGTGGCATCCCAGAAAAAATACAGAAAGGCCCACTCGTCTACTGGCAGTGGGAATTAAGTTAATCCACTGTTTTTGCATGTTTTTTGCGATGAAGAAACCTCTGTATAGGCACTTATTGTGGTGGAAGAGGTCGGAGTATATATGAATGTTCATATTGAAACAAACGTGTGTGTGTGTGTGTGTGTGTGTGTGTGTGTGTGTGTGTGTGTGTGTGTGTGTGTGTGTGTGTGTGTGTGTGTGTGTGTGTGTGGTGTGTGTGTGTGTGTGTGTGTGTGTGTGTGTGTGTGTGTGTGTGTGTGTGTGTGCATGTCCTCTCCACAGAGGGAAGTGGCTCGGGGAGCCTCAGCACCTCATCGAGCTGCAGTGAGACCTAAATCAGCTTCTTTGCCATCGAACCCTGAACCCCTCCGTCCCCCATCACAGAGCAACGAGCACAGCAAGCTACGACGCAACCCTTGCACTGCACCCTCTGATGAAGGCTGTATCACTACACATTTCCTGTAAACAACCTGGTTCTCCAGAGAATATATCCAGCAAATTTTCCAAACCAAACCATAGCCAAGCCATTTCAGAATTCTCTCAAGTGACATTGTATTGTTGTCGATCAGCCATTGTTGTCATTTAAACAGTGTGTGTTTGTGTATGTGTGTGTGCGGGAGTGTTTGCGTGGAAGGGGTCAAGAGGATTGTAATAGATGTATATGTGGACCAGCAGGACTGATCTGTAAGTGCATCTCTAGGTATTCACGTTAAAGTGGGGCGAGCTTTGCTTACATACAGAGGCTTCTCTTGGGCTTAAAACTGTATGTCCATCCGCAAAAACACCACGTATTTGCAAGAGTGGCATGGGCAATTCTGTAACTACAAGAATGAAATGAAGAGGAAAAGCAGTTAACTGTTGGTAAATGTTGCTGTCAATTAATTATTTTCAATCCCCCTTTTTTCCAAAGTTAGTTATATTTAGATGTGCTGCGTTCTGAGAGGAAACACAAAACACTGCATAGTTTAATATCCCTTTAGTCCTTTCAGCTGTCCCCACCCGGTCTCCCTCTTTATTGTCATACGTTTGTCTTGTGTCCATGTCTTCCCAAGCACACACTGCATCCATAAGGCTTTTTCCTGTAGGTTTTATGGTCCTATTCATTGTTGGGCCTACATGTGGGCCCATGATCCAATTCAAAATGTGAATAATCAGACGTTGATGTATAGAGCTAACTTATTCCCTCTGAGGGATCATGTTCTGAATGTAGATATTGTGAATTCATTTCTGTCTGTCATAAAATGTTCTGAAATAATATATTGTACATTGAGTATGGTAATGCCACAGATTGGTGACTTGTCTATTGCTTTTCTATATAAATAAATGACGTGATCATACACTTATTGTTCCGTGTTTGTCTGCGTTCAAGCTGCGTGCCAGGCATACAGGAATGAAAATAAATGCACACCAGGCAGTTGTATACAAATAATTAAATATACATATATAATTGAATGTGAATGTATTCTAAAAGGTCAAACCTTTTCGCAGTTTTGTGTGTCAAACACAAGGTGTTTATCCCAATCCACTCTCACAGAAAAGCTAACACAATTTGAAAGATTGGCTATGTTGCCAGACACGAATGTCTTAAGGAAAACACTATCGATATTGTGGCTTACTTTCCTGTAGATGTCGACTGTTATGGTCCGATCCCTTGAAATTATGGGGAAAATATTTTCGCGACATCTGCAATCAATTGACCTTTTAACCGTCTGTAGGCATCGACTTTGCTTAGTTGTGTACTGGTAAACAGCTCTAGATAAGGGCAAGTGTAGCCTTCCATACAGTCAATTAAATGTACGTCTCGTAAATAAAAGTAAAAGGAGAGTAGGTGATAGGCTACAAGGAAATATAGGCGTTTAAACTCATCCTGCTAAGATCTGTTTAGTTCTGACATTTCTTTATTGGATAATAAAAAAAAACTGCTGTGAAGAACTTTTAATTGTGTGTTCCTGATGGTGTGTTCCTGAATCCTCGGACGCCAGCCTTCCGCTGGTCGAATGGACAGACTGGTGAGGAGTGCTGGCTTAGTAGTGGGAACAGAGCTGGACTCTCTGGTGACAGTGGCAGAGAGAAGGACCCTTGACAAACTGCTGTCCATCCTGGACAACACCCACCACCCTCTGCATGACACCTTCACCAGGCAGAGGAGTGTTTTCAGTGGCCGACTGCTGTCCCAGTCCAGCTCCAGTAATAGACTAAAAAACTCTTTCGTCCCCCTGGCCATCAGACTGTACAACAGCTCCCAGTAAAGGCAGGGAGGACAATAGATAACCACAATGGACATTTTATTTCTTTATATTTATTTATATCTGTATTTTTGCACATCCATCTGCACTGTTTTTATGTGTGTTTTCGGCTGCTACTGGATACTTGAATTTCCCCCGGAATTAATAAAGTATATATCTATCTATCTATCTTCCGAGTCGGAAGTATGAAATCTCCCAGCTTTCTTGCGACATTTCTCGGAGGAACGCACACTTTTTTTCTTCATCTCTCGGAATTCTGAGAGTAGACCAATGCCGTGTTCCAATACCCATACTATCCGTACTTACTAGCCAAAATTTGAGTATGTAGTGTGTGGCGATCATAGATATATATATTAACTAGATGCCTCGTCCGCGGTGCTGGCCACTACTACTGTGAGCAGCCACAGTAGGCTGCTCACCAATAACATTGTGTTGGTAGTGATTCATGTACTTTTTAAATAACCATAACTTGATCAATTTTCAACCGATTTTCAAACGGTTTGGTTTGTTATAAACGTCAGAGATGTAGGTATGACAGTACATACTTATGAATAATTGTTAGGTTCTAAGAAAAGTAGAATAATGTTCTAAAATAGGTACAAGATTTCCCTTAACAAATATACATCTAGAAAGGCTGCATGTTGAAATCCCCACCCTGTACAGAGATGTATTTACGTAATTATATATAACCATGTGTTTCATATGAAATGAAACAGAACAGATAGGTGCAATAAATACACACATGCACAAGGTATTCATGTTATTTATGTTAAATCAATATATGGTCAATATAAGTTTTCAGCGAGATAAGAGTATTAGCGTTTGTGCAGATCACAGATTTACGTCCGCTACAACAGATTCCACCAGAAAGCTTTACTGTGGTAAGATGGCGGCCTATGGTGACGTACTAGACGCCGCCGTAGGGCATCTAGTTAAAGGTCCCATGACATGCTATTTTATGTATTCTTTAATATAGGTATTAGTGGGCAACTAACATAGTATTCAAAGACGTTCCCGAAATTCAGCCGTGGGGCAGAGTTTCAGCCACTCCGAGCCAGTCGCACATTGAGCTTCCCCCAAATGCGCTGTTTTGGTGTCTGTAGCTATAATGCAAATGAGGAGGAGCGAGGCGGGTCAAGGAGGAGGGTGGGGGTGCGGCCCTGAGCATCTTGCAGCCACGGTACCAAGCGCTCTGTTTACAGTGGATGTATCGCAATGGCGAGGCGCACACAGCCTTTAGCCGTGTTCTGTAAATATTCTATTGCCCAATTCACGTCTTTGTTATCACTCCGTAAAAGTAGTCCGGTAAGCGTGTCCGGTTGCTAAGCGACGGGACATGGGTGTTTATTAATGACGTGTTTGCGTATCGTAGTGTCTGCGTGCGTCCGAGATAACTGTAAATGAGTAGGCTACTACTTGTACTTTTGCAGGCTGAACGTTAAAATACTTCTTAACTTAGAGAGATGGCAGCTGCAGTAGTTCGCAATTGGACCTTCGAGGATTCCTGGTCACTAAATTCCCGTAAGACCACTCTCTCCCACCAGTCTTGGCTGCGGACTCGCATACAGATTCCTCATGTTTGCGGCGGAGCTTAGGGTTAATATATAATAATACGTTGCTGCGCTGTCCTCCTCCTTCTTAATTGAAGCAGCAGGCAGAAAAAAAGCTCTCTCCTGCTGTGCTTTCATTAAAATCAAATTTAAAATCCCCGATAGTGATAAGACATCCATTATGTCGCCGCCGGTCCAGAGTTGTGTCAGGTGTGCGTGAGAGACATAACGGACACTTTTGTTACTGCCATGTATACAGTACATTCGGAACACATTTTAGGAACAGATCTATGCCTCATAGAAATCTATGCGGATCAGATGTGCCATGTAAACGCGGCTAGTGAGGTTATTAGCCGCTATGTAAACAACATAGAATGTTATCAACCATTCCCGTGACGTCATCGTATTCTGAAAACAGAGATGGCGGCGCACAGGCTGAAAACATTATAATTTATGCAACTTGTTTGTGCTTTATTCTGAATAATGGTTCATATTTCCGACTTTATTTGTATTTATGGTATATTTAAATATTTAACTAGTGCTATAGACATCTGTTTATTTGATTGCTTCCTTTCCACTTTAAGTGACTGCCTCCTCCATCGATTACGGCCACAGCCCTCTCCCTGTACAATATTTCATGTTAAATGCATATCCGGATCAAGTTTGAGATTCAGTTTCAGTATTACTTGTTTTTGAAACCTGACATGGGGCTGGCACCGCCACCATCATATCCGTCTTATTTATTGCACCCACACATAATGGGTCCATGATACCATGTGGGGTCATTTCAGACTCCTTTCCCTTGTGAGTTCCCTGGGTACACCAGCTGATGGGTCTGTGTATATATTGGGCATTTTATTCTCGTTTCAGAAACCGAAATATATTAAACGAGTGGTAATTATTTCTGTTTTAACATTCAAAAAGGTATATACAAGGTGCTTTTCTTATGAAGTCAAAAAGTGGCAAACTAATCTAAAATAATAATCGTTAAACATATAGAGAATCATCGGGGGATTACTTCCATGGTCGGTAAACAAGGCGACTGCTTTCGCTCAGACCTCTCGCTTATGATGCTACAATGCTAACAATGCTAAAAAACAAGAATATTTCTGCATCCGGTACGTCATGAAGTAGGGCGTAGCCATAGACCAATGATGCGGAAGCATATCTCCTTGATGTTGCCCTGCGCCACTGAGCAGTTTACATACAGGAATGAATAGGCGCCATTTTTGAATCTGTTGTCCATTAGACAGACCCTACTCGCCGCTCAGCTCGGAGAAAAAAGAAGTATGGCTACCGAGATGACAGCGCCTGCAACTCCTGCAGCTCCCGAACCATACAAATGTACGTTTTGTCGTGTTACATATTCATATTTACATTTTGGAATCGCCTCTGAATAGTTTTTTTCAAATGCATTAACACTGTGCTTGTGGTTACAGTTGTTATCGTCCGGTTTAGCAAGCTTCAGCTTGTTATCCGTTAGGAGCAAGCTCGATCTATAGCGAAAAAGTTGTGATTTGCCTAGGTATTTATCTTGTCGGTAGTTATCTTGTTGTTTTTAAATGTTTTGATAGTAATTGCATGTGGGACTTAAAATGAAAGTCAATACGTTATTGCACTTGAACAGTAGTAACGTTAGTGATCTTGAAGACGTGTCAACGCGCCAGATGTGTTTTTGTGATCACGTCAGCAACTAGCTACCCTGCGGTATGGAAACGTGAACCTTAAGTTTGGAGTTCCTTAGGTCACAAACCATTTTCTTATTGCTGTCGATCTCGTGCTTCAATATAGGGACTGATGAGGACACGGTCGCTTTCGTGCGGTGGCGTGTTGCCCACAATAAGACCTTCAGCGGAGGGAGAGCCACAAACGCGGCTGGATACAAGTAAGGGCAAACGTGTCGAGTTCATCTATACCTATCTAGCAATATATTTATCAAATGTAAATCGCTTGTTGTCTGCTCAATCTGTAGACTGATGTGTTGTACGAAAACTATTGTGAAATGTGCCCCTATTACATGTTAACCAGAGTGTTCCTAGAAGAGAGACGACTGCTGGGGAAGGTGACCGCCCCATTCCTAAAAAGAAAATGGGAAAACCTTAAACAGAAATACAAGGTTGGTCAGTTTGTCTATTTTCACTTCATGCCTTACATCCTTGTCAGCTATACAGATTCTCTGAGAAGTCATTTCTATATAGCAGTTGAACGGAAAAATAGAAAAAAATAAATGTATATATCATTGAAGATATTTGTACAACATAGGGTTTCAGATCTATGTGCTTTTCAAGCTGTGTGTTTTGTTGTTGTTCTTACAACATAGGATCTTAAGAACACCCCGACTAGTGTAAGCACAGAGGGGGGTGAGACCACTGCTGCGTCCTGGAAATGGTTTGATCTCATGCACGAGGCAATTGGGGACAGGCCGTCTGTGACGCCACCTGTCCTTATTGCCACGTGTGCCCAGGGCGCGGTGGTGTTCACAGCCCCCTCTATAAGTACACCAGAAAGGGATATGAAGGTTGAGGCAGCAGAGGAGACTGCCTTGGGCAGTCCGACGCCCACAACCACCGGAACCTCCACAGCATCCACCCCCAAAAGGCGGCGGATGTACGTTGTGGAAGTGCTGCAAGAGCTGAAGAGCCAGGATGAGCAGGACTGGAGGGCTTTGCAGGCCGAAGAGAGGGAGAGAGAGAAGAGGAGAGAGGCCGAACAGGCCAGGCAGGCGGCCGAGAGAGAGCAGAGAGAAGAGAGAAGGTACAGGGAGCTGTGTGAGAGGCAGGAGAGGTGCCACCAGGAGGCAGTGGCGAGAGAGGAAAGGTGGAGAGAGGAGATGAGGGCGAGGGATGAGAGGAGGGACCAGGAAGCTTCAGCCAGGGAAGACCGCTTCCTGGCAATTCTGGAGAGGCTGGCTCCCAAATGAACTTTTTTTAAATATTTAGTTTATGTTCTTAAATTAATTTATTTTGTTTGTTCTTATCTTATTTAAAAATGGTTTTACTGTTCAGGTGTTGAAATCATTTATGTTATGTTCTTGTTGTTTTTGTTTTGAATGTTTTATAGTTTTTGATAAATAAATCAATGTTCATACACAAGTGTTGAAATTGACCAAATTATTTAATTAAATGTAATCATGGTCAGGAGCGTAACACAGCGCTGCCGTTCTATTTCTCTCCTCAGCTCCAGAGACGGTGCCTGGGGGTGCTGCCTCCCGTCCTGGATCCTCTTCCTCTGCTGCTCCAGCCTCGCCGTCCTCAGGGTCCTCAGAGTCCAGCACGTCTCCCTGGCTCAGGCAAATATTGTGGAGTATGGTGCAGCAGAGGATGACCTCCGGGACGAACAGGACGTCCACCTCCAGCGCCTTCATATATATGGTCCTCCATCTGGTCTTCAAGATCCCAAAGGCCCGCTCCACCACTACTCGGGCCTTTGTCAGCCGGCTGCCGGTAGGGGGTCATGGGGTAGGACAGGCAGGGGTACCCACCATCCCCGATGTGGCAGTACCCTGGTGGAGGGTACTGCTTCTCTAGGTACCGGGGGCTGTTCTTTAGTACCCTCGAGTCATGACCCGGTGTACCCCACACACACATCTATGAATTTTGCTGTGTGGTCAACCACAGCCTGAAGCTGAACCGAATAAAAATGTTTACGGTTCAGGTAGCAGTCGGCATCCTGTGAAGGGGGCTTTACTCTGACGTGGCAGCCGTCAATGCTCCCAACCACCCTGTTGAAGGCCGCCGACCCTCCCACAGTCACCAACTCCTCCTCTGTAGGATGGTTGACTGTTTGAGCAAACAGGGAGGCAGTCTTTGCACTGGTGGTGTGGATAGCACGGTGGACGGATGTTCTGGGCATATCAAAGGCCCGGGAGACGACACGGTAGGATGTACCACTGGCCAACCAGAACGGGAAGACCAGGCAGGCGATCTCCGAATCCCAGCCGTGGTCTGCGTTGCTCCCCATGGCTTCCATAAGGGCATTAAATGATCCCCTTGACAAGCGGAAGTCAACTTGCATGTCACTCTGGCCATCAAAATAACCTTGAGAATCGGCACTGCATCATTGAGCTGACAATACCGCCTGGCGTTGGGACGAGGCTGTAAGAGAAAGTGGACATGACTTAATTAATTATTATTTGTTTATTATTGAAGTTTGTTATTGAATTCTTTATTTGTATTTAATAAAATCAGTCATTTTTAAGTTGATGTGTTGTCTTTTATTGGAACTGTTGTGTAAATTAAATACTGCTAATATGTTAGCAGTATTTACTGTATACTGGGCCTGATAATTATAATAGGCATGTCAATCAAAGCCTCTTTGAAGTTATCTCTTATGTATTTTCACACAGTAACCTGGGTATGTAAAACGTTTGCATATTAAATTCATGAATGAAGGCTCCACATGGTAAGAACTTTTAAGAAACTAGAGAGCATTAGTAAAACTAGTACTTGTAGACGAAACTTGATCATCGATATAATATCGTGACTACGAGTTTAATAACTTCATCACAAAAGTAATCCCCCACGATATCTGAAATGCTGCTGTTGTATGGGCTGCATTGGTAGACAAATATAAATAACACCTACCGTAGCATTGTCTGTCACCGTCAGGAGGAGGTAACGGACCCATATTGCAGGATTCATAAACCAAAGATTTTTAAACTGTATTTTTTCAGCCTTCAAAGCGTGAGGTTTTTGGCGGGTGACGAGCAGCGATGGCTGTCGTGATCGTCATATCCGGTAAGTGCACCACGGAGTATTTGATTTGGAACAACACTGACATCCAAAAAGTGGTGCACTTAGTGAGTGCGAAGCGGATAGTGTACTTCGCTTGAGTGTACTCGTGGAAGTATGGATATTGGAACACGGCACAAGAGCAGTGATGACGCTCTCAAAAAAATGTCTTCGCCCGTGAAGAGATGTATTTTCTTTGTATTTGTACCACGTTGGTCATTTTAATGTTGATTTTGAATGCTCTTACACACTTGATTACATTACTACTTTATTCAGGAACACACCATCATGTGTGTTTTCTTTCAATATTCGCTCGGTATCACTATGGGACACGCCCCTCGTGCTGTCCCCCAGAAGCAATTTTACACTACGCCAGTCGTGACTGGCCAACAGACGTGACGTCTGAGGAGGAGGGGCTCCCTCCTAATACATGAGTCCCGTCGTCACGTCATCTCTTCAGTCTTTAACCTCTTCTCGCTCCTAGAAGCACCTCTCGGACAGAAGTTGTAGACGGCTTAGCATACTGTTCCCAGAGCGAGATAACCCCTCGGTCCACGAACGCTAGCCTACATCGCTACCTCTGACCTCTGTGAGGCTAAAAAGAGATAGACTGTCACCAAACAGTAGCTGCTAGTATCCACACTAGCTGCTAGTACCCACACTAGCTTCGATCCCCGTGTCCAAGCTGACCTGTCGCCAAACAGCAGCTGGGCATAAGCGGAAAGAGACCATGCAGTCTGAGGTTGAACCTACCCTAACCGAGGGCTCGGGGAAACCTCAGACAAAGTTCTGCGTACGTGGGAACAAGATGTCGGGGGCGGAGAGCCACACCGCCTGCATTCGCTGCCTTGGGCTGGAACATGCCAAGGCTGCCCTTGCATTCCCGGCCACCTGCGAGCATTGCGCACGGTTTTCCAATAAAACCCGCAAACGCCGGCTGAATAAGCAGGCGAAGCTCTTCGCAGATGATCCGGTAATGGGGGTAACCGACCCACCACTACCGGAGCTAGCGGGAGGTTCCCGGGGGCTCGCCGCCCCACTGGGCACCAGCTGGGGATCGGAGGTGGACCTCACCGACGCTTCCCAGCCGCTGGAGTTGACTCAGCCCGACGCTATCGAGGCTAGCCTGCTGGAAGGGCCTGACGAAGCCGAGGGCGGTTACTCCGAGTCGGGGGGGGATCTATTAGCCTCGGCTCTGACGAGGACAAGGATGATGAATCTTTTTCCCCCCGCATCGCGTCGCCTATGGTGGTGGGCGGTGCGTGCACTGCCTCCCTGAACCCGGCCGTCAGCATGGACCTCCACAGGGCCTGCAAGAGGGCGGCTGCGCGGCATCGAGTGGCCGACATCGAGTGGGGCTCCGGCCACTCGACATCGAGTGGCCGGAGCCCCCGGTGGAGACCGCCACATCTCGCTACGAGGGCAAGCGACTCCCGAAGGCGTAGACCTCGACCAGCCTGCTACTTCCGGCCTTTCCCGAGTGCCTGGATGAAGTGACCCGGTCTTGGAGCAAGCCTCTCTCAGCCAAGATCCCTGTCCAGGGTGGATCGGGGTTGGATTGGGCCGGTATGGAGGAAAAGGGGTTCTCCCACCTGCCTCCAGTTGAACCACTGCTGGCGTCGCACCTCTACCCCACGCAGAAGTCCGCCATGACTTCGGCGAGCCCCGTCCAGAGCCGACTCCTTCCAGTCGTCGATGACCGCGAAGGGCTACAAGGCGATGGCCACGACGGTGAGGGCGCTCAACGTGTCGTCGCTGCTGCTGGCCTACCAGGCTGAGCTGGAGGTCGACATGTCATCGTCACCCACCCCAGCCCTGTGGGATGAACTGTGCGTGGTGCGTGGTGCGAAACTGACATTTCTACAGGACTTGCTGGATAAAGGCCGGGCTTTCTCCACTGTCAAAGTGTACTTGGCCGCTATATCGGCTTGTCACATAGGTTTTGGGGACAAATCGGCAGGTCAGCACCCTTATCGTTTGCCGGTTTATGAAAGGTGCACGCCGTCTTCGGCCGGTGTCGCGGAGCTTGGCTGCTCTGTGGGATTTATCTACGGTGCTTGATGCACTGTCACGCCCACCGTTTGAGCCCTTACAACAGGTAGAGCTTAAGACGCTCTTGTTTAAGACGGCTTTGTTGCTCGCGTTGGCCTCGGCCAAACGCAATTGTGACATCCATGCGCTGTTGGTTAGCCCGACGTGTACGCAGTTTTTGCGGGGGAACTCAAAGGTTCTATTAAAGCAGAATCCTGCGTTTGTTCCCAAGGTATTCGACTCTGCGTTGTCATACCGCCCTATTGAGCTGTTGGCTTTCCATTCTCCTCCTTTCTCCTCCCAGGAGCAGGAGCGGCTTAATGCGCTCTGCCCGGTGCGGGCTTTACGCGTCTATGTTGATAGGACGGCTGGATTCAGGAAATCGGAGCAGCTGTTTGTATCATGTGCTACGTCACACCTGGGGAAGCCTCTCTCGAAGCAGCGTTTATCACACTGGATAAAGTGGGGGCTATAACCATGGCTTATAGTAGCGGCCTGCGCGCACATTCGACTCGCGGCATGTCCGCATCCTGGGCACTGTTTCAGGGGGTCTCAGTGGAAGAGATATGTGCGGCTGCCAGCTGGGCGACGCCTCACACTTTCGCTAGATTCTACAGGTTGGATGTTACTGCGCCTAATCTGTCTCACACAGTCTTGAGGGTTGGATCGGTGAACATGCCTGTTTGATGGGTTTGCACTGCTACTTCTTTGGCAATACGGGAGTTACTATATCCCATAGTGAGATACCGAGTGAATATTGAAAGAAAACTTAAGGTTAAGAAATTAACCAAGGTTTTCTGATACATGAGTGAGGTATCTCACCAGACCACCCTCCTTGCCCGGAGCGAGGAAGAGGTGTTTTGCCTAAAGACTGAAGAGATGACGTGACGTCGGGACTTATGTAGTAGGAGGGAGCCCCTCCTCTGCAGGCAGACGTCATGTCTGTTGGCCAGTCACGACTGGCGTAGTGTAGAATTGCTTCTGGGGGACAGCGCGAGGGGCGTGTCCCATAGTGAGATACCTCACTCATATTATATCAGAAAACCTTGGTTAATTTCTTAACCTTAAGTTCCTGAATCCAAGGACGACAGCCTTCCGGGTTGCACTTTTGACCTCATATCCGGTCTAGGTAGCTCGTAAGTCAGCCTCTTCCGGGTCCCGTTTTCCCGTTCGACTTTGTGATTGTATCATTAAATTGGCTAGTCGTTGTTTATTGTTAGCTAAATTAGCCTCTTTAGCAAACCAACTCGAAAACAAGCAACACAACTTGACAGTATATTGCATGCACAGCAAGACCGTGCAATGGATAAATTAATTAAAATGACCAACATGATTGGCCGCTAAGCACTTGTGGATTGCGGAAGTATGCACTGCTCCTGGGGGCCTGATCAGCTTGTGCCTGATGTACGGTCGCTGTCGGGAACAATGTTATAGAGTGGCAAAGTCACACCCCTTCCCGGTACACCCCATGGGACCTATGAGATGGACTTATAATGGTTTTCACCTCTTTCGATGCTTTATCCTCTCCTTGGAAAAAAGTGTTGAGGTGGAGCAGAGAGATCGCCATGTCTGTACCGGAGTTCCAAGTGCGGGTGTTGACGTATATCATTCGAGTTGAGAGAAGCGAAGAGCTGTAGTTCACAAAGCGGCCTCATATGTTGCCAGAACAGTCTAATTAATAATGAACGCACAGAGAAGGATTCACAAATGTATTTTGTGATTTATTACTCTCTTCTCACAAATACATTTCAATGCACATACAAATGGATATCGGTGTGTTTAAATGAATACATAAACAAAAATAAGTTTCACAAACCATTTCTGATCCACACACAAATGTGCCTTGTTTTAAATAAATAATATAAATCCATAATTTCCAGCTCTCTCCCTGACTGACCTGGTGACTCACTACAATAACTGCCTCTCCTCTTCCCTCACCACCCTGGCCCCCCTGAAAACCCGCTCAGTCTCATTCACCCACACTGCTCCCTGGTTCACTCCTCATCTGCGCCAGCTCAAAGCCACTGGTCGTCGACTGGAGCGACTCTACAATAAGACTCAACTCACTGTGACCCGCCAAATGTATTCGGACCACCTCCATCACTACAAGAATGCCCTCACCACTGCCAAAACCTCATACTACTCCAACCTCATCAACACTGGTACAGGCAACAGCAGAGTCCTCTTCTCAACAGTCAGCCACTTACTTCAGCCTCCTAAAACCCTCCCTCCAGACATTTCCACCACCCAATGCACTGCGTTCCTGGACTTCTTCAGCTCTAAAATCAACACCATTCACCAACAACTGGCCTCATCTCGCACCCCCTCTGATGACCCACCCTGGATGATCACCTCTGGCCAACCTCTCATCAGCTCCCTCTCTGACTTCACCCCAGTAACAGAACAGACCGTTTCAGAACTCATCCGCAAAGCCAAAACCACCACCTGTCAGCTCGATCCTCTTCCCACCTCCCTTGTCAAAGCATGTCTACCGACCATCTCCCCCATGATCACCAACATAATTAACTCCTCCCTCACTACTGGTACTGTACCCCCCACTCTCAAGCTGGCTGCCATCACTCCCATCCTGAAAAAACCTGGTGCTGACCCAACTGACCTTAACCATTACCGGCCCATCTCCAATCTCCCTTTCATCTCCAAAACACTTGAAAGGGTGGTTGCCGCACAACTACAGTCCCACCTTGACACAAACAATCTCCACGAACCGTTCCAATCTGGCTTCCCTCCAAAACACAGCACTGAAACAGCCCTAGTCAAAATCACCAACGACCTCCTCCTTGCAGCCGACTCTGGATTACTCACCATTCTCATCCTCCTCGATCTCAGCGCAGCATTCAACACCATCTCCCACCCTCTGCTCCTGGATCGCCTGGCTGGCATTGGGATCACTGGTGCTGCACTCTCCTGGTTTACATCCTACCTCACCGGCCGTCAACAATTTGTTCAACTAAGCAACCACAAGTCTGGGTGTTCAGGTGTCTCACTGGGTGTCCCCCAGGGGTCAGTCTTGTGTCCACTCCTGTTCACCACTTACCTCCTCCCGCTGGGCACAATCCTCTGTCACCATGGGGTCCATTTTCACTGCTACGCTGACGACACACAGGTCTACATCTCCACCAAACCCACCGCTGCCATCCCCCCCACCTCCCTCATCACGTGCCTGGAAGAGATCCGGAGCTGGTTGAGCAGGAACTTCCTGAAACTCAACGGAAACAAGACCGAGGTCCTGCTCATCGGATCCAAATCCACCCTCACTGAATCACAACACACCCCAGCTCCACTCGTAATCATCGATGGATTCCCAGTACCCTTCTCCTCCAAAGTCAAGAGCCTCGGCGTCATCCTGGACAACACTCATTCGCAACCCATATTCACAACATCACCCGGACTACATTCTTCCACCTTCGCAACATCGCCAGACTCCGCCCATCACTGACCCAATCCAGCACTGAAATCCTAGTTCACTCATTTGTCACATCACGCATAGACTACTGCAACGCCCTCCTCACTGGACTCCCCAACAAACTCATCAACAGACTGCAGATCATTCAGAACTCAGCCGCCCGGATCATCACCCACACCAAATCATCTGACCACATCACCCCTGTCCTCATCCAACTTCACTGGCTCCCAGTACACTACCGCATCCAATACAAAACCCTACTCCTCACCTACAAATCTCTCCACAACCTAGCCCCCAGTTACCTCTGCAACCTCCTCAAAGAATACACTCCCTCCCGCTCCCTCCGCTCAACCTCTGCTGGACTACTATGTATCCGCACATCACGACTCACTACAATGGGTGCCCGGTCATTCAGCTGTTCAGCACCCAGGCTCTGGAACTCCCTCCCCCCACACATAAAACAGTCAGACACCATTGCAACCTTCAAGTCACAACTCAAAACTCACCTGTTCAAACTCGCACACAACGTCTAACTGATCACTGTTTCGATTGTTTATTTGTTTTGTTTTGTCTTGTTTTTGTTTTATTTATTTTATTTATTATATTTACTTATTTATTTTTTCCACAATGTCTTGTTTTTTAAACGATTTATGATGACTATATGCTCTGTAAGGTGACCTTGGGTGTCTTGAAAGGCGCCTCTAAATTAAATGTATTATTATTATTATTATAAATATATTAATTAAAAAGATATTTGCAATTTTCATCAAAAATGTATTTGGATGTTGTTACATTTATATACAAACTGTTAAACTTGAATTAACAAGACGCTTTTCATTTGTGATCTTGTTTGCATTTGTGTGTGAACTGGACTGTATTTATATGTGGATTTTTGAGACTCTCCTGGGGCCTGTACCACGAAGCTCGCTTAGAGGGTTAGCGAGGTATGTTGAGCTCAAAGCCTGGGTTAGTTGTACCATGAAAGTCGATCTCTTTTAGCGTCGCTGTATCACCATGGTGACTTATGCTCGCAACCAAACCTGGTTGGGAGCAGTTTTTCGGCTTAGTCTCGCCCAGGGGTCGGCAACCTTTTGTATCAAAAGAGCCATTTTGGCCCATCTCCCGCAAAAAATAATTTTTTGGAGCCGCAAACTTTTTAATTCACCCCCTCTCCCCTCCGGAGACGCTAACGCTGCGCACCGCACAAACATTTTTTGCGACACTCTGTAAAAAAATAACATAGTTCGTTGCATTCATGAAATTATAAAACAACAAAGAGAAAGCTGTTGAAGAACATTTTATTGCTGTTCTAACAGGAAAACCTCAAACTCTTATGAAGAGGAGAAATAACTTTGAAATAAATCAAACATATAGAACGAGTATAATAAGTCTAAACATAAAGAACACCTAAACAGGTAAACATAGGTTTGTTGTCATCCTCTTGATTTTTCCTCGGCCACAGCAATAAACCATAGAATCTGAACAAAAAACAAAATAACACAACAGCTCAGTTTCTAAAATATATATTTTTTGGTGCAAAATAATAGCCTATTAAATGGTAGTGTCCTCACCTGTTTAATGTGATTTCTGTTTCTGAACATCACTGCTGAGCTTTTCTATGTCGGGGCTGTAGGACGTGACCTTCATCTTAACGCAGGATTGCAGGCTGACATCTGTGAGGCGTGAGCGATTTTTTGATTTGACATAGTTCATGTTAGAAAATATTTGCTCGCATAAGTATGTGGATCCAAAGATGGACAGGACTCCAAAGGCATACTTCTTGATGTTGTGATAAGTTTCGGGAATTGCATTCCATGTCTCAAACACAAGTTTGTCGGGTTTGGGAAGGTTTTCTATTTCGCTCCATTTGTGTTCTCGAGCGAGAATAGCCTTCTGACGGGCGACATCTTCGAGATCAGCTGTCAGACTTTTGAACTTGGACACCCATACCTCTCTGTCCTCTATGTCAGCCAGTTCAATTTCAAGATCGGGTTGACTCACGAAAGTGAATGCTGACATGTTCAGCATGGACGGGTCGATGTCCAGGGGTGTGACGGGGAAGGATAATGTGCTTTTTTCCTTTCTGAACTCACTGAATCTTTGTCCAAATGCAGTTTGCATTGCAATGATCGTGTGCTGCAAGTACTCACAATTGATGTTGTTGTGTGACGTTTTTAACTCTCTCAGGGAGGGGAAGTGAGAGAACGTACCTTTCTCCACATCTCTGGCAAACACTGTCATCTTGCGCTCGAACGCCAAAACATACTCCAGCAGCTGAAGGGCAGTGCTTCCTTTTCCCTGGAGACTTCTGTTCAGCATGTTAAGGTGACCTGTCATATCCACCATGAAGTGCAGCTTTTCCAGCCAATCTGGGTGTTCCAGTTCTGGATAGGTGAGGCCCTTACTTTCCAGGAAAGTTTTCACTTGTTCCAGACAAGCCGCAAACCGTTTAAGCACTTCTCCCCTGGACAGCCACCGGACTTTGTTATGCAGCAGGAGATCCAAATATGCGCTGTCGACTTCATCTAACAATGAACAGAACTGTCGGTGGTTTAACCCTTTTGCCATTATTTTGTTGACTATCTGAATGACAAGGTCCATCACCTCTTTGCATTCGGGGGGAAATGTTTGAGCGCACAGTGCTTCTTGGTGCAGGATGCAGTGAAACGTCAGCAGCTCTCGACCCAGCGACTTTTGAAGTAAAGTAATAAACCCCTTCTGTGTTCCTCTCATACTAGGTGCCCCATCAGTGGCCACTGACACCATGTTGGTGGTATTTATTTCTTTGGCTTTTAAACAATTCACCACAGTCTCACAAATGTCCTCCCCCCGTGTTTGGCCTTTTAGCGGTATCAACTCAATAATTTCTTCCTGCGGCCCGTCAGAGTTCACGTATTTGCATAACAGCGCTAGTTGTTCAATGTCGTTCACATCACTGGACTCATCACAGGCGATGGAGAATGCTGGAGCTGAATTTATGTCGTTAATTTGTTGACTGGTGATGTTTTCTGACATCTTAATGGTCCTGTCCTTTACGGTTTTTGCAGAGAGAGGCATATCTTTAATTTTCTGAACAATTTCAGTTTTGTTTTTAAAGTCCGAGAATAGATGTTCTGATATTTTAATGAATGTCTCTTTCAAGTATTCTCCATCTGTGAATGGCTTTCCGCACCTGACGATTTCCTGAGCTGCCGCAAAACTAGCAGCAGTTGTTGAATTTGGAGACTTGATCCATTTCTTGAAAGTAATTTTACTCTGCTCACCTTTCCGCAGCAGTTCCGAAATCGCTCTTTTCCTTTCATCTCCTGCTTGGTACTTTTCAGCAAATGCTGAGTGTTTGTTCTGGAAATGTCTTTCAACATTACATTATTTGTTATTGGCTAATTTCTCGCCACATATCAAGCATATAGGTAAGCCTGCATCAGTAGTACTGAAAGCAAATGAATCTGTCCACGCTGAATTAAAATCTCGATTTTCCTCTGCCACTTTTATTTTCTTGGATTTATCCATGGTTAGTTTACTCAATATTAGTCAGAGAGGGAGTTAAATGGTTAAATCTTTCGCTGTCATGTGGCATCAGGGAGTAGCCTACAGTACAGTAGACTACAGTAGCCAGTCAGCAGCGTCAACCGTTGACGTTCTACGTGATCGGTCATGGCCAGCAATGTAAACAAGGAATAGATAGCATAGCATAGCATAGCAATACAATAGTCAAGTAATGAAAAAACTGTAAGGACCTTTATTATCAAAATATAACGTACTGAAACTTTAATATTCAACACAAGAACTTTAATGCAGCAAACCCTTCTCGCTCAGTATTCGTTCGTGCAATTGGCTGTCAACGGTGGATGCTGCTGATTGGCGGCTCACTGGCATGTCCCGCCTCCTGCCAATGGCAGCATCTAGGCCACTTCCTGATGCCAGATGCCAGTTAAAGATTTAACTCCTACTGGGATTAGCCACCTGTAAATCAACGAAGCTTTGTCATTCATTCCCCCCCTCACGGTAGCGCAATTGCGCATCCATTGCGACCTCTCGTTTAGTTGACGATATATATAAAAAAATATATATAATTTTTTTAAGAAAACTGCAGGGAGCCACGGCTGAGGGGCTAAAGAGCCGCATACGGCTCCGGAGCCGCAGGTTGCCGACCCCTGGTCTAGCCGGAGATCGGCTACTTAAATCGGCGTGCGCAGCTTCTTAGCCCCTCCTCTGACAATGTCGTCACCATTTGTGGGTGTTCCCGTGGACCTCGGCGCACTTCTAGTACAGGTGTCTCTCCGGAGACAGAGGGTTTTACGGGACAGAACCGATCCCTTGGCATTGTCTGACGATATTCAGATTTCAGACTTTATTGTCATTGTGCAAACAACGAAATTGGGGTTCTTCATGAGAGATACAGATTCTCATCAGAGGGTGTTCGTTATTTGATCGTCCTTTTGGACCTTATGTAGACAATGATTAGCCTACTGTTGCGCATTGTGTCTCCGTGACAGAGTGCTAGAGTGGAGGTAGCGCGTCACTCTTGAATTTCTGCGCGGGGGGTTCGACTCCCAAATGACGCGAAATTATGTGAAGCTTAAAAAGTCCCAATTCTCATGCATATGGAATACTTATTCACTAAAGCTTATGGAATTATATTTTTGTGCTTATTTCGAACTTGAACCCATATTTTCAAGGCCGTGCTGGCACCACATCTATGGGGGTAAAATGCATGATGATAGACCGGCGAATTTGAACCCTGGTCGCTGGCGTTCGGGTCTTATACTAATCCACTACGCTACAACCGCTACCTCTCAGCGGTTGAAAACATGCTATAGATTTCTTAAATTGGGTGTATTTCAAGTGAATTCCCTAAATGATAGAATAAGGCAGGATGGACGTTGCTTATGCATTTTTAAATCATCATCATTCTATTTGGATTAATGGCGAACAATTCTGCATCTGGCATAGTTATTTTATAGACAATATGCAGAATCTTTTCACTTCTACGCATATAGACTGCTTGATCTATCGTAAAGGTGAGAAAAATGACGCAAAAAACGCCCCTTTCACGTGAACGCGCACTGAACCTAAAGCGGAAAACCTGGTTCAACTAATTGAATCTAAAGTGAGCTTCGTGGTACCATTTATCTCTGATTGCGAGTTGCGGCTCGGTCGAGCTAGGTTTTCCCAAGAAAGCCTGGGTATGTTCAGCGAGGTTTGTGGTATACCCCCCTGACGTTGCTAGATTCACAAATGCATTTTTTTCAACAAGGAACTCTCTGTAGCCAATCAGATGCCTCCCTCGTTTTCAGCCAATCACATGACTGCAGTTCCGACCTCTGAGTCAAGCCTCCGAGCCTCCCGGTTCCCTCGGTCAAATGTCTATGGGAAATAACATGTTTTTTTTTAATCATCGTACATAACAATCTCTAGGTGGCGATTAAGTAAAAGCTGCATCACGTTTTTACCAAACTTTTTCCATCTAGTTTCGACTGGGTTTTGGGATTTTCGGTGCCGTTAAAGTAGTAAACGGCACCGACCATGTAAAAACCAAGTAAATGCAGTCATATGATTGGCTACAGAGAGTTCCTTGTTGAAAAAAATGCATTTGTGAATCTAGCGACGTCAGGAGAGTCTCAAAAATCCACATATAAATACAGACCAGTTCGCACGCAAATGCAAACAAGTTCACAAATGAAAAGCGTCTTGTATATTCAAGTTTAACAGTTTGTATGTAAATGTAACAACATCCAACTACATTTTGATGAAAATTGCAAATATCTTTTTAATTAATATATTTATGGATTTATATTACATTTATTTAAAACAGGGTACATTTGTGTGTGGATCAAAAATGTGTTTGTGAAACTTATTTTTGTTCATGGATAAGTTTGACATTTATACATACCGATATCCATTTGTGTGTGCATTGAAATGTATTTGTGAGAAGTGAGTAATTTATATGTAAATCAGAAAATACATTTGGGAATCCTTCTCTGTGCATTCATTATTAATGAGACTGTTCTGACCCCATAGCCTCACACATAACATTATCAAACTTCTTCACAAAAATGTTTAGTTCTTTGCATGAAAAATTATCATTTAAATCATATGTGTAATCCAGGGCATATGAAGACTGGGACCAGAAAATAATTACTTTCTCTCATTGAAACCCATTCATATTTTTGATCTCATAGGTCCCATTGGCTCTACCGGAAGGGGCGTGACTTCGCCACTATCTTCAGCGTCATCACTGAGCCGTCTCGGTATCATCAGAACCCTGAACGCGCCTTTCAAATCCGAACGAGAGGTAGTCCTGCTTTTTATTTTTATTAATAGACTGGAATTTAATGCATTCAATTTAAAGATATGTGTAATATTAAAGATATTTTTTATTTCCCAAGAATACGTTATTTTGACGGGGGGGGGGGGGGGGGGGGGGGGTGGTAACCTGCCAACCATTATTGTCATGTCGTTTTAACTTTCGTTTTCCAAATAGTCGCCGATGGACTGCGCCCTGTTATAACCTTAATATGATAGGATCCGTCCAGCAATAATCGCTTAGTATGGAGAGTCCTGAGGTCCATACAAAAAAACAACTTAGAAACTGCTTACTTTGTAAAAGACCCGAAGAGTCGCATGAAACAGGACCTCTCTCGACCAAGAGCTCCGTGACTGCACATCAAAACTGCCTGGTATGAGAATATGATATCGACTTCGATTCACTTATGTTAGCTACTAGGTTTCTGGTATGATTATAGATATACTACTGAAATTAACGATCTGATATGATCCGTTGGCTTCGTAAAAAGGACAACTGTTTATTTGAACTCTGGCGCTTTGACTATGCTATATAATATTGTTTACTTTGCGTTAGGCCTACGAAAGAATGTAAAAGTACGTGATGCGTTCACTTCAGAAAATATTCGCCTCCTGTTTTTCTGAATGAACGAGGTTATTACTCAGATTAAATTGTTTTTCTGAAATAATGAAATACCTTCCATCATGAGTTCCATCACATTCATTAATTTGAGAGCTCAATTTCAAAGAAGCGAAAGTCCAGCCTGTTGAGTTAAATCCAGTTTTTTTTTGTATTATGTTTGAGTCTTTAGGAGATACTCGTGTCCTTGAGTAGTATTGATGGTATGGTTACTTACTATCTTGTCCACTTTGCACCGCAAAACTTGGGGGTTGTTCCAAAGATCTGGCTTTATGGACATGCTGCATCTGAATCGCATGATTTTGAGGGCGTCTCATTCATATCAGGAAAAAAGGGTAGAATTATTATTTAGATAAAAACTAAATTATCTCAGAATTCTGAGATAATTATGCTAATTAGGCATGCAAATTGTTTGTTTACAAGTGAAACAGCAAAAGAAGAACAATACATTAGGACAAAATGACAGTTAACGTCTGACTCACAAATACACTTGAGCAGACTAATCAAAACTTAATAATACTTGCTCTCCCCTACAATCGTTTTTTTCATTTGGGAATTGCAAATACACTAAATATTGGTATATGACGACGACAAACTACTATTTGGAAGAGCTATTTTCTTTATTTTTTATGGGAACTTTAAAAAAGTACTGCCTGGTGGGATTATTCTTGAGCTAGATTTGAAGAACAGAAAAAATGTAAGGCTTTCGGTAATAATACTATTTCTCTTTTGTCCTTTCTCTTTTGTCCACCATGCTGGATGTGCAGCTGTACTCCTCTGGGATTTACTGTGAGAACACCCCAGAGCATGATGATCTGTTTGGGTTTTCTGTGGAGGACGTGAAGGAGGAGGCAAGGCGCGGGAACAAACTGGTTGGTAGTCACATTATAACATATAACTTTATAACCTTCAGCTGATGAAAGAGTGGGGGTTGATACAGTGTAGAGGCTTGCTTGTTCGACCCCCGGTAAAAAGGTACCGGGTTTGAGCCCTGACCACTTTGATCAAGTACCAAGTGGAGCTGAGAGGGGAGCAGGCAGGGATCCTGTTTAATTGAGATGCTCCTCAATGTTTGTTGGTCAATTATTGATTGCAAATGTATGATTTAAACACGATGCGCCCACGTTGTAATGATGGTACCAATCGATATGTTCAGCTAAGGAGGAGTTATATTCCTTAATGATAAGGAATGGGGCAGGTCAACTTGTATTTAGGGTGAGAAACTAGTTTAGTTTGCTGATGGTTTGTTCTCTTCGCTACTCACTACCATCCCACTGCTTACAGCCTGCCCTACACTGCTCCTTAATAAACTGTTCATAGATTAAAGTAGTCTGCTCAACGCGTCATTCGTAACATTTATGAAGAAATGGATTCAAATATAGGAATATTGCTACATGGCTGGTCACATGAGTGTTCTTCCTGTCTCGCATTAGAAATGTGACGACTGTAAGAAGTCTGGAGCCACCGTTGGCTGTGAGGTAAAGCGATGCACCAAGTCTTTCCACTTCCCGTGTGCTATCGGGGCCGGAGCAAGAACTGTGGAAAGCAAAAAGGGGACATACGCGTAAGTACAAGGTCTATGCTACCGATCGATGTGGTTCACGCAATCACCCTGTTCAGTGCAGAACATAGCGTTTAACTATAAGCCAGGGTTGACTGGATGCTGTGATGTTGTGGAGAATTCTTATCTGTATACTAGAACTAACCTTCACTGTTATTCATCAATCGATATATGTCGATATATGCTCAATATGAAACAAAAAAGAATGCAAATCTATCATACATAATCACAATTATAGTGTTTGGTTGAAATGTACAGGGTCTTGCATTCAATTTACACTTTCGCTGATCATAAACTATACTATTTAATCTGTATTGTATTTACATGTGTGCTGGATGGTAGATTAGAGTTGTTAAAGATTATTTCTTACTCAATTATGTAGTGATCACTGTTTGGTACATTAAACTCTAGTGCAGTTCAATAAAGGAAGTCTGCATGCTTGCTCTGCGTGTGTGTACAACCTGGCATTACATTGGAGCTCCAAACACTACTTGTGTAATACATATACACGAACGTGCCCCAAGGTGGTATCATTTGTCATTAGAAAATAGCGATTCTTTAGGTCAGGACATCAAATGTCCTTTCGCTGTTCCTATGAATACCCTAAAAATTCAGTTCAAACACGAAGGAATCCAAGTAAAGATACAAGCACACTTTTTATGCATTTTATGTAATCATGTATTTCAAAGATGTTTTTTATTTTGTTGCTTTGACGAATGTGAGTTTGAGGTTACGCACTTTTATCGATATAAATGTACCTATTGATGCCAAGTGAGCTATGTTGGAACAAAAACGAAAGTTTTTCTCTATTTATAGTTTTTGGAAATTTGGTACAACACTAGTATAGCGTAACTGTGAATAGCAATTCATGTTGAATTTTTATTTTATCATCAGGGTGTATTGCAAAAAACACAGTTCACAAAATGAAGGTGAGTGAATATCTCAGACAATGTAAAGTATCCATCTACCGACATGTCCTTTTTTGCACACAAATTGTTAAACTTTGTTTTGTTTTTAGGAGGGGCCAATGGAGTCTCCTCAGCAGATTCCTCTGACTCCTCCACACGGCACTCATCACAGGTTAGCTCACTAGGGCTGAGCCCAAATGTTTGATATTTGTTTGTTAGGAAGGAATTCGATTCAAATCTCAATTCATATGTTTAATTCATATTCGGAAATTCGTTTAGTTTGTTTTTATGATAAAACCTTACAGAATGTATAAAGTTCTATGCATATTTGGGGTCTGCTTGGTTACATTTTGTCTGAATATCCCTGTGATCAACGCTTCAGTTGAGGTAATGGCAGCTGTCATCAGAATGGCCAAATATGGGTTGCCTGAATTATCACTTGTTCGTTTTGGTTATTCAAACATTATTCAAATATTCTGGTAGCACTTTGGACACTGCTGTCCAGTGTGAGGAAACACAAGCCAACAACCCCCCGGCCATCTGGGCTTCTTACGTTTTAGAAGGGTTTTAACAACGTTATTGTTATTCAGCAGCTTTTTCAACTTCAAACAAGTCCAAAAAACACAATAAAATCGACCGACTAATAGTAACATCTTGTGTATTTAATAACCTGAATAGAGCAGGTAGCAATGTTTTTCCTTTTATGGTGACCCGTCCCTCACAATTGCGCCTGTGTGATTTATTACCAGGTAAATAGCACTAGTCCTGCTGTGAAATCTATTCTAAACTTTGCACAATATTCAGACCACCTATTTGCTTTGTGATAATTGGAAGTAGGCGTACTCTCATACTTGGGAAACCTTTGGGCTGTATTAAAGCTCTGCTGTAACCAAGTCTAACTCAGACTTAGTGGATTCGAAAGCCACTGACGTGATATTGTTGTTTTGCTACTTTGTTATTAACATACATTTCTAAAGTGTTAACATACTTAAGAAGGCAATCAGTTGATATTAACTTTATTCTGCATTATTGGTCTCCGCCTGCTACGATTACAGGCTAGAAGATTCACAGTATGAATGGATTTTTTGTTTTTGTTTTCCTTACCGAATATCCAAATATTTGTTTGGAAACCTAACGATATCCGAAGCTTGCAATCATGTGTTCGGGCCAGCCCTATTGCTCACAAATGTATTAATTTAATACAACGAGAAGGGTAAAGGTGCTGTAGGTAAGATGTAAGAGCTGGATGTGTGAATTGCAACGCTTTTCTGTGGTGGCAAAACCACAGAAAAGCGGGGGAGGGTATGTGTTGTGTTGCTAGGTTTCCAAATCTTGCTCTCTTCTGCGGTTTTACACTCTCTTTCCTTACTTACAACTCTTGAATCTTACCAACAACCCTTTACTATTTAAACTACATACACAGAATGAAATCACACAGCCTTGGGTATTAACCCTGCTATTAATGAAGTTTAAATTGAAAGGAAGTTATAGATGTGTCGTTTTGACTTCTCTCCAATCATGGGGGTGTTTGAGTGATTAGCTATTTATCTGGTTTGTTTAACTGGTCAATCATTCTTATGGTAGGACTATGGCCATCTGTATTGACAACTTGTTGAAGAACTCTATTTTTGTCATTTATTCTCTATCTTCTGTCATATGAATTGATATGCTACTGGAAAATCCATACTTTGAGATCAATAAAGTGTCTTAGGACATATTATCTCTAACGATCTATCTGAGATTATCTTACTTGCATGCTGATTCAGAAAAACGTTAAGCACCAGCGAGTCGTTTATTTTACTAGTGATACATCAAAGTCCCACTTATATGACGGTAGTTCTCCAATTATGAACTCATACCTGTTTATTCTTTTTTTTTAATCATCAGGTTTCTCGTCGTCACAGTGAAAGGAACAGAGGAACTAGTCATTTGGATAATTCCAGAAATGATATTGCAACGTGAGTAGTGTTACATTTTGCGTACTCTATATTTATCTCTCCCTCTCTGCTTAGTGGCTTATCTTCATTCAATGTGTAGCATTACCTTGGGCGCTAATTACTAGAGCTGCTGGAAGAAAGCTACAACTGTTCCCTGGCATACTTGTTATTATTCCCTATCCACCACTTTCCCAGTCACTGGCTACAGTCACTGTTAGGACAGGCCATTTGTTTTTACAAGGATTTTTTGTCATAAACAAACTTAGATGACAGCCACACAGGTTTGCATAAATATGTACAGATAAGGTAATGACTAAGTAATACCTAAACGCATATGAAGCAAACTGATACACATTAATACAAATACATAAACAAACATATACCCATTCAGTACATTCATACACATATGAATACATACATATACCATATTTTTTCGCAAATATGCTGCGGCTTTAATAAAGATTTTGCAACATTTACAGCTGGGTGCGGCTTATTCCCTAATTTTAAAACATAATAAGAAAAATGAATATTGAGAAAAAGAAACACATTTAAGCAGGTCAAGTTGCAGTTCTAAATTTTTCGACATTGCTTAAGATTATCCACGTCGGGTCGTTAATTTAATATTACCTGACTACTATTGCAAACAAAAAACAAACCTTTTTTCAAGAACATAAGCCACAGGGGATACTGAGCAGTGAAGCCACGTGCTTCTCCTGGGCTCCTAGAGGGTACTGAAGGCACTCTGCGTGACCATCCAACATTATTCCAGTATCATTTTAACCTGTGGTGCTTATTACAACCTTATTTGTGTGTAACAACTTCAAGATTAGTCATAGTCTCATGGGTCGTAACTCCAACACTCTTAAAGAGTTAGAGTTTGTGACACCTGTCAAAGAGTTATTCACGGAAAACTAGCAGGCCTACTACTTGAGGTTCTATCGAGAGCGTTTTGTTGTACATGTATACGAATACCTGCTGTTAACAATCAAAATTATTTACAAGAATGCAACACGGATAATAAAAAAGAACATTATAGTGATTTGCATCTGACCAGTAGGTGTCAGTAGTAACACTTGAATGTCACTGGGGTAAATCAAATCAAAGAATCTAAAGGAGAAACAAATTCCTGAAGGGAATTTAGGGGATCGTACTCTGAGTATTCTCAGTCTCCCTTTAACCATCCGCACTTTCAGACATGACCTCAACGCGTGGATAATCGAATCAACTATAACATTTATACTCAATTTCTATATTTCTTCTACTTTGGTCAAAGAATGTTCCCGCCAAGTGCTGAAGCGGAAAGTCAGAGACGGTCGTATGCAAATGCCTTCAAACTGTCTTTATTGGATACCGCCTGGAATATAAGCCGGCAGAGACCATGGCGTAGTTGAACGTTGGCCTCGCCAACTTTCATGGGTAATGGCACACCTTGATGCTTATCTTGCAGTCACTAGTGTCACCATACGTTTTCGGAAAGAAAGTTTGGATCGAGGGTTAGGGCTTTTTGCTCCTGCCCGTCGTGTTGGAACCGATTTATGGGCCGAAACTATCTCTCAATCTAGGTTGTTCTATTGAAGTAGGGTTCTTCTCAATAATCGTGTTGTTAGTCACACATGCCTATGTATTGCCCTTTCCTTTCAAAATGTTGTCTTCAGAAATACCTTACCTATACATAAAGTAGTATTCGTCAATTCTTTAGTCAAATTTTGTAAGATTCTTATTGGTTCTTCATTATTGTCCACTGTGCATTTTTTATGCAGTTTTATTTTGGAAAAATACGGTAACCGACACACGCACACAAAAAAACCGATTGTAGGTTCACTATACTGTACTTGCCTTTATTTACATTTTTGTTACTTACTTGTTTTATTTCCTTGTATTTGGTATAGTGAAAACCATGAAACCCCCCGCCCCTTCAATGGTAAGACATCTATCAAGGATTTTATATGGTGATTAAAGGTTTAAATCGAAATACACTTTTCAATAGATGGGTTCTATTGGTGTCGTATTCGGTTCATTATTGCCTTGTTGACTAGGGGACATTGATGGAAAAGGTTGTGGTATTAAAAAAAGTTTATATTTGACAGGTGATTCAATTCCAGGACCGTCTACCAGTTCAGACAGTCGCAGACCTTTGAAGGTAAAAGATGTCTGTCATTTCACAACTTCTGTAATGTTCCTTCTTGGTTCATTTGATATATATTTTTAATTGATTTGTATTTGCTCCCCAAACAGAGACGATTGAAGTACAATGAAAAGTAAGCTAAGCTCTTTAGTGTGTGTGTGTGTGTGTGTGTGTGTGTGTGTGTGTGTGTGTGTGTGTGTGTGTGTGTGTGTGTGTGTGTGTGTGTGTGTGCGTGAGCGTGTGTGTTCTGTCCTGCTTTCTGAGCTCTGCTAAATGTTTTGAACACTAAATGCCGCGTTTCCACTGCAGGGTGCGGAACGGATCGGATCGCAAAGGTGCGGTCTGGTCTCGTTTTCAGTACCCCAACGGAGGAGTCCTGAAAACGAGGCCAAAACTGGCCAAAATGGGTACGGCTAAGTCCGGGTCACGCCCACTTTTGGCGGTGGAAACGCGACCCGATCCGCACCTTTGCGATCCGATCCGTTCCGCACCCTGCAGTGGAAACACGCCAATAATGCCGCGTTTCCACTGCAGGGTGCGGAACGGTTCGGTTCGCAAAGGTGCGGTAGGGAGGGGGCGGTATAGCCCACCTCAGTTCCAAGGTCGCGTTTCCACCGCCGACAGTACCCTTTAAGGTAGGCAGGATGTCGATCGCCGCGGTAGCTACGTAAACATCGTAAACAACGTCTTCCTCCCCAAGAATGCAGAGGAACGTCTCCACCTCCTTGTTCGCCTAAGCAAGCGTTTTACGCGACATGTTAATTGTAAAGAATAATACCTCGAGGCTACTGTTTGTTTGTTTTTATCCCCACGTCGCCCGGAAGTGATGATTCTGTCGACCAATCAACGGAGGGGGTGTGTAGCTAGAATTTCCCGGGACCCTCTCAGGCGTCTCATCTCGTTTTCAGTGCCCCAACGGAGGAGTACTGAAAACTAGGCCAAAACGGGTACGGCTAAGTCCGGGTCACTCACACTTATGGCGGTGGAAACACAACCCGTACCGCACCTTTGCGAACCGAACCGTTCCGCACCCTGCAGTGGAAACGCGGCATAATAGACATTGAGAAGCAAAGCTGTGGGTTTCATGCAAGCATGTGTGTTGGATGCTTTTTTCTCATGTTCCCCATGTTCCTGCCCCTGGCTTGTAGCCTAATGTAGCGTGGTGTTAGTGCGACAAAGCAAAATTGGATTGATTAACAAATGCACTCCGACTGAATGTAGATTGCAGCTGTAATGTGTAGTTTCTGCCGCTAGGGGTCCCTCAATCACAAAACAATAACGAAAGACGTTGATGGATGACTCGTGAAGCTGTATAGAAACGTGGGAGTTGTTGTTTACACCACGATAACGGGTGAAAATCTATCTGACTCGGGCAGAGGCACATCGCGGATAGGGGGCACGGGAGAGGGGGTTGATAATATTTTTTATTCAATTGATTTGAATCTATCCATTCTAAGCGGCGATTGGGCCAATTATCATTGAGATCATTTCTGCTTGTATGTAGTCATTAGTTCCTACACATACTGCAATGAATGATTAACAATGCTTGAACACATAGGGACGACTGTTGTTCCTGCTCTTGTACTCCAAAACAGATCTGAGAGACCCCCCAAAATGTTTGCCCCTATAGAGTCGGACTTGGACTCGGAGGACGATGAGGATAGCAGCCAAACAAACCAAAGACCAGGAGTGAGTGCCACCTGGGATGGCCTTAGTGTGAAGTAGCTGGAACAGTTGAGATTAGCATCACCTTATTCTCTTTCTCCCCTCTCTTCTGTCCTTTATTTTAGGATTTGAGTCTGCAGTTGAACAGGTATCATCATAATCTGGTTTCATTCTTGTCAAAGTAAAATTGACTCTCTCACGAATATTTATTGAATGCATTTATTTGTTTATCTTTGACAGAAATTACATGGAAACAGCTACTGCTTCCGTATCAGGTAGCTTCCGCATCAGGCATGCTAATCAATTGGACATAAGAAGCATTTAACTTGGTAACTATATATATACCGGTAAGTGCTTTTCTCTTGTGTCTTAGATCCGGCGACAAATGAAGCCGGTTCTGAGGAGGAAGACGATGGAACATTGGTCGATTCAAAAAGGATAGGCTCGGTGGGTTCAAACTGCAGTTGGCCCAACATTTGGGTTTCTCTGGCACAACATAATGGTTATTCGTTTATGTTCTCCCTTTAGGTAGCAGAGCCGATGCGCTTTGTGGTGCCTGTGATGCTCTGTAACGTGTCATACAGTTCTGAGACCACAGGTACTATTACACAGTTGTTCAGTTACGGATATAGAGAATCCACTTTGGCCCTGGCAACTCGCAACAAAATATACGTATTCATGAAATAAGTCTCTTTTTTCCCCCCATCTTTCTTTTCCATATTGCAGAGGAGGATCCTGATACTCATACATACCTCTCCTTCGACCCCCACCCAGCTGAGCCTTCTGGCCCAGCTGAGCCTTCTGGCCCTGCTGCCCCTGCTGCCCCTTGCCCTGCCCCCCACTCCCCTATGTCACCAGGATCCCCTTCTTTACTTGATCCCTGTTTTGGACCAAGCTCCCTTATTGTAGCAGATTCCCCTGTCGTACCGGGTTCCCCCGTCGTACCGGGTTCCCCCGTCGTACCGGGTTCCCCCGTCGTATCGGGTTCCCCCGTCGTACCGGGTTCCCCCGTCGTACCGGGTTCCCCCGTCGTATCGGGTTCCCCCGTCGTACCAGGTTCCCCCCATATACTATGTTCCATAAGTTCAAGAGATGCAGCAGGTTTTCCTCGAAGCGGCCATGCAACAGAAGCATTGTCGTCTCCCCACCCCGCTACCCTCCCCTCCAGACCAGCTCCCAGGGGCCAGATTCCTCCTCTTAGAATACGGCTCACCTCCGCCCCAGGGCCCTCCTCCGCCCCAGGGCCCTCCTCCGTCCCAGGGCCCTCCTCCGCCCCAGGGCTCACCTCCGTCCCAGGGCCCTCCTCCCCCCCAGGGCCCCCCATCCCCCCAGGGCCCTCCTCCGCCCCAGGGCCCCCCATCCCCCCAGGGCCCTCCTCCCCCCCAGGGACCTCCTCCCCCCCAGGGCCCCCCATCCCCCCAGGGCCCTCCTCCCCCCCAGGGCCCCCCAACCCCCCAGGGCCCTCCTCCCCCCCAGGGCCCTCCTCCCCCCCAGGGACCTCCTCCGCCCCAGGGCCCCCCATCCCCCCAGGGCCCTCCTCCGCCCCAGGGCCCCCCATCCCCCCAGGGCCCTCCTCCGCCCCAGGGCCCCCCATCCCCCCATCTCCCTCCTCCGCCCCAGGGCCTAGCCTTGACGCTGTTCTTTTCTGGAGGAACTGCAACGAGGCTGAGTACACGCATACCATCTTCTCACACCTGAATGCCCAAATGGAGAGCATGGCCTCCAGGATCCAGTCCGAGCAGGCCAGTGCGGAGGGTGAGTGTTGACCGTTATCGTTATCATATCTCATTAGATATATATATATTTTGTTTTGGCTAAGTTTACTCAACTCATAGGACAGGAACTCTTTCGGTCATGGTCAAGTTGCAGTTCTGAAATTCGGTTCTGTACAATATTGTATTTAATCTTTATTTGCACACTTCCTCTTTTGGTAGATTATGAGGTTGCACTGCAAGTGATGAGGGTCTCTGGACAGCTCCCACATTTACTGGAGGCCAAGGAAGCAGGTAATCACAAAAAAATGCTTTCCACTATCTGCATAGCGGATTACTACCCCACTATTCAATAAACTGCATTAAGGTGCTATAGGCCCAATCCCATTTCTACCCCTTACCCCTCCCCCTTATTTTGTAAGGGCCCCTTCCCCCTTCCCCTTACCCCTTCAAAACAAGGGGGAGGGGTAAGGGCTAGAAATGGGATTGGGCCCAAGTCATTCTTTCTGTTTTCACAGAAAGAATTGGGCCTTTTACTTGGCCTGTAGAGATCGTTGCTACTTGCTTCATTTAGTTACTTGTCAGTCAGCCAAAGCTCTCTAGAGCCAGCTCTGGCCATGAGAGGCCGCTAGTGTGCTAACTTTGATACATTACTTAATTAATGATGATATAAGATGTTCTCCGCTTCAGAATTTTGCTGCAAAAAGTCGGGAGAGCATGATGAAATTCATTCTGAGATGAAATGAGGGACAAAATGTTTCCGATGTTTGAAGTTAAAAAGGGTTAAGGTGGTGGTTATGGTTTTGTTGACCATTGTGAATTGCTACAACCAGCTCTTGTATTCCTTTTTTACTTAGAATTACAGGCGAAAATATTTCAACTGCAAAGAAAAGCCAACGCCATGGGGAGAGCCAGCTCAGCTCTGAGGAAATAGAACCTTTTCCTTTGAACTTTTACTCTGACCCTTTTCATTCTCTTACCATGGATTTTACACACTTGCTGCACTTATTTTATGCAAAGTAAAAAATGGGTTATGTTATGTGACATAAGTAAGTTATTGTTATGCAAGTTCTTTGTCCCGTGTTGTAACTTGGATCTCTTCCTAAAGGGAGTAGCCAAACGATACTGTTATCTTAAAATCCACTCCCCTGATTTCGACACTTTCAAGGAGGAGTGTTACGCGCACGTTCACAATTTGGATTGGATTGGATTCACTTTAATTTAAGGCTTTTACTGAACCAAAAAATAAATGAAAAAAATATATTTTGTTAATGGCCAAAAGGTGGCACTGTTCTGTTCCTTTAGGTATCTTAAATCATATTTTAGGTTCGCTAGAGGAACGGTAATAAACGTTTAGCAGAAACTCTGACATGCAATCAAAGTAGTTTTCAGGAATCTACAGATGACTACCATTCATTTAAGCCCTAAATTGTGCTTGTACTCAAATGGGTTCTTATTTGATTACAGTTTGGATTGTAGGTGAACGGGTATTTTTTCTCTATCTTCAAAAATACACTGAGAGGACACAAATGGACATACTTTTACACTAACATCTGTCCAAATTTAATTTATCATGCTTATTGATCTACTTTGACATATACATATGGGGCTAGGGCTCAGTTGTGCTTAGATCACAACTATCCCATATATATATCCCATATTACCAAAATGTTTGTAAATGCCAGGAAGAGAAGAACAACATTCATGCCTCTGTCACTCTGTTACTGTACTAGACACAGTTATTGTGTCTGTTATATGCTGATCTACAGAGTCTCAGCTTTCCAAAGAGCCCATGCACTTGATTATCAGTATGTGAGTACAGTGCAATACAATAGATGTGTCAAGTCAAGTCAGGTTTATTTATATAGCATATTCAACACAATTTTAAATTGACCCAAAGTGCTTATAAAATACAAACAATTAAATTAAAGTGATAATAAGTGAATGAATAGAATAGTGTCATAGAAAAAGATTTAAAAAAACCATCAAAGAATAACAAGATAAGAATTGATGTCAAAAAGAATAATGATGGTCTGAATATGATTATTGACTGGGTGAAAGTACTAATACTAATACTAGGCTGATGACACTGGTGATACAGTTGATAAAATAAAGATCGAACAAAGACAATGTGGGGTGGGGGTGGGGTAGGTAGGGGGAGAATGAATAATGCTGATGAAGGAAATAAAATAAAATAAACAACCAAATGGAAATTTATGAATGTTAAAGGCCAGGGGAAAAAGATAGGTCTTTATAGACTTAAATCTACTGATAGTGGAGGAGGGTTTTGGTTATTCCAGAGGCGGGGGGCAGCAAAGAAAGCCCTATCAGCTTTGGTTTTTAGGCAAGAGTTTGGGACTGATAGCCTAGTAGTTGCTGAGAGGAAGATCTAAGAGGTGCCAACCCATTATGGACTTCAAAAACAAAAAACAAAACTTGAAAATCCATTCTAAATTTGATAGGTAACCAGTGAAGTTGGGCCAAGACAGGAGTTATGTGCAACTGATAAGGACAGTAGGCGCATTTGCAATTTTGGGAAGGTGGCCTGCAAGAAATATAGTGTAGTAGTGTGTCTTATTAGTACTTAGCAGAACAGATTTACATTGGTCTGGGGTGTCTGGGTCCCATAACTCGGAAGCTATTGAGGAAAAAGCAATTTTCCATGGGAAATAAATGGGATTCTTAAAAAATTCAAATAAAATAGGAGGTGCAAAATTTGAATTTCTAGTGAGGTGTGTCTTATAAGTACTAATTAGCAGAACAGATTTACATTTGTCTGGGGTGAGTGGGTCCCATAACTCGGAAGCTATTGAGCAAAAGCCGTTTATTCATAGGAAATGAATGGGATTCTTAAAAAAATTAAATAAAATAGGAGGTGAAAATTATGAATTTTTAGTGAGGTGTGTCTTGTTAGTACCACATAGCATGAAAGGTCTGCATTGGTCTGGGCTGTCTGGGTCCCATAACTCGGAATGTATTGAGCAAAAGGCAATTTTGAATATCCGAATATCTGTTGAATGTCCAACATCAAACTAACTTCACCACGGTACTGATGCTGACATAAGTGACCTAAGTGACCAACGTGACCTGACCTAATTAGCAGCGCCCATTAATTAAGTAAGGGATAATTTAATTTTCAGCAAGCCGGTCCTAATTACAAACTTCCCGACAGGGTGATGCAGAGTTCGATGTCCTTGACAAAACATTCAACATAATAATTAAATGAATGTTGATTACATACTTGCAATATCAGGATAGCATATAGATAGGCATGTTTAGATTTGACACAATGAACTCTGGATTAACATGTAATGTTTCTCAAATCTCAAATACCCATCAAATTAACTTCCATAAGAAAGCTATAGCTTGGACCTTGGTGAATAAACACAAACACAATTTCACCACACATTGTGTGCAACCCTTGAACGTCTTTAATCACATCCCGGTCCGTGCATGACCTGCGCGGAAGGGGCAGAGCCGGTAACTCTGGTTGCCAGCGCCGGGCTCTCCATATGTGTTGGCACCCCATGCGTAGAGCAGGCGTTCATCTGTAAGTGCCAAGGATTCAGTCAGCACCATCCAGAGACTACACGGGCAGGGAAACCACCCATATGGGGAGTCGAAACCCACTCCGTGTAGGTTTGTAGCTTCTCCGGGTTTAGACTGCAATTAAAGTAAACGGTAGTCTCCCAACCCAAAACGATCTGTTTGCTGCGAGATCGGAGGGTACTTATTACTTGGTAGACTACACGTATGGTTGTTGGCCATAAGCTTGTCTTCAATTTTAATTTCGTTTGTCTTTTCTGACTGCTATTGATACAATGTTGGTATGCAATAATAGACAAGAGTATATCTGAAGAGTAGCCTACAATATAGATACATTAGGTTGCCTACTTTGTAACTACGTATGATAATTGGAGCCTTCGACCTCGAAAATATAATTTTTTTCAGCCATTATTTTGAAACCACTTACCACAGGGAACAGTTCCTGTTTTTTTTCCCCACACCAAGCTGCCTGCTTCTATTGCAGCCCCAGCAGTAGGCTGCCCCTGCCGAGAGAAGAAGGGTTCAGAACATACACTTGGGGGTCTCCCTCCTCCTCTGCAGCAGTGGCCAGCACCCGACCACAGCTGCTGAAGCCCAATCCTGTAAACCCCTGATTCATGTAAACACCTGATTATAACAATGTTAGAGAAAGGTGACATGCAGAGGAGACGGGGGAGGGGAAAGAGGGAGCAAGTTGTAATGCCAAAGCCTCTATATTTGATGGGAGCTTAGCAAGGCTACTGAGGCTGTTGCTATTCATGACCTCTGAACTACGCCGGCTGGGGATTTTTACCTATTGTGTCCTGCAAAACATTACAAGGCTGCCTGCATGCAGATTAACAATGGCAGCCATTGTAGCCACGGCTTTGTGGCATTTTTTCTGGGGTTCCAGTATGTGGGGATAAAGCGGGGGGGGGGGGGGGGGGGCTCAGGGTAAGGCCCCCTTCAGTGGCCTGCGTGGCAGTGCTGCGCCCGTGCCACAGAACAGATCCATAGGGCTTAAATCAAAGCTGGATCACCTGCTTCAGTAAGGGAGCGTTTCTAAATGCACTGAAAGTATAACAAAAGAGGGGGGGGGGGGGGGGACATGTTTTTTTTGCAGCTGTTGGGTAAACCACCCACACAGCCACATCTACCTAACCTCCCCCAACAACCTAAAACACGTTATGATGGTACTGAAGCCCTGTAATTGGTCCCGACCAATTACAGAACCAGGTACGTGGGGGCTGGGGGAGACAATAAGGATCACAATGAAACCTATCTGACCCAACTAGGGAAATGCCCTCATTGCAGGGAAACAAACCATCCTATGGGTGCAGGCATTGCTGTGTGCGCTGTGTGCTTCCTATAGCCTCAGTTTAGATTAAATAGATGAAGTCCTCTGGAAGATCCTTTACTTGACCTTAACCTTAACATCTCACCTCCTCTATCTGCTTTTTGTGAGAACCTTGTTCCAGGCACAGGATTTCCTTGCGTCGGAGAGCAACCGTGGGCTCGTCAGACCAAAGAGAGGCTGTAGGCAACAATTCAACCCCTTTAGTCTTCACCTGGCGAAGGCGTTGGTAGTCGGGACCCCAGACCCACCCAGGTCTGTGAGGGGGGGTATGGCTGGGAAATCAGGTGCAGTGGGCCTTGAAGCCTGGACGTTGTTGTCTGAAGTATATTAAATAAAGAATATATATTTATGTTCACATGCATGGGCATGTTTGTGCACATCAACACACTTGAGATAATGTATGGTTAAACTCGATTTCGGGTAATCAGATTGCGAGAATATTTTTTTTGCTCAAATAAAACATTTTGTGAATGTCCTTAAACTTAGCCAAAACTTACTGTTTTTGGATGTTTCCCTAGTTAAAAAAAATATCTGTTCAAACTGCATCTTGGCCCACTTAAATCAGTTTCCTTATTTGTTTAATTGTGTGTATTTGCATGATTCTTGCACTTTTTGGGGAGTGTCTTCATTGACTTCTTGTAAAGTCCCCTTGGACAAAAGCGTCAGCTAAATAAATGATATGTAATGTTATTAGAAAATAGAGTCAAGAGAACAATAATTAAGTCAGAATACCACATGATTTCATGTATCGTAGTCAATAGCAGAAAAGTTACATTTTCGGAACAAAGCACTGTAAATACATGTTTTTAGGGAAGTCCTAATTAATAAATAATTGGCTCTAGGTACATCACAGTACTCCAGTCCTCTACCACTCATGTTTGGCATGTCGGTGAATTGATTTAAGTGTAAAAACAAACTCAATCACACCTTTTCCACACTTTGACTAATTATGGGAATCACAACACTTGCAGCGGGAGGTATCCAACAGCTAAACAGCACGTTTATTTCAGTTAGGATCAGTAACACAGATCATGTCCTGAGGGCGAGATGAGAGGAAATTATATCAAAATCCCGCTGATTGAAATAGTATGGCAATAATGGCTTGTGAAGTGAATGGGTGGAAGGAAATGTGGGTTCACAATGAACAACAATGCTAAAGTGAGACGGCAGTAGAACGAAGACCCTCCACAGCAGAGAGCAGCACTGCAGAATTCCATGGCAACGCCAAATATGCCATCTGAGGTGCACGTTTTTGCCAATTTCTTAAAAGCACCGCAGAGCTCCTGAATGTATTCATCTTCAAGAGAAACCACTTTTTAGAGGAAATGAAAAACAAAAGGCACAATGAATTTCAACTCATTCTCATCTTTAATATGCACAGGAGTTGAAAGCATTAATGAGCCACCTTAAAGAGAATAATTCAATCTAAAATTTATAAAAAGATATAAACAAGCAGAGGCCAAAACGCTGTCTGTTGCTTTTTTCTCTTCTTCGATCATCTTATTTAAAACAACTTTTCATTAGCAAGTAAAAATCTTGCAACCAACATAAGCTTGTGTCCGTTTCCGACACAAGGTAATGAAATTGTAAATCTTTAAAGTGGCTCGGTCTAGTCGTCTAGCGTCCTGCCTGTACACCCTCCTCCCTATTCCTCAGTGATAAACGGCTAGTCCCCAAAACCAGCCTGGGCTGCTCTTTACACCCCTCCTCCATTACCTCCCCATATTTCAACACCCACCCTACCCTACCTAACCACCTACCCCTACCCCCCGACCTGGGGTGCAAGACACCCCCTCAGTAGTTAGCAGCCAAACAAGAGGATTCGAAAGTCTTCAAGACCAGGGCCCTAGGGGTGCAGCTCACAGTTTATACACCTATTAGCCCCCCAACGACCCCCCCCGGAAATCCCCTGGGACGGCGCGCTTAGACAGCCCGCCCCCGCAGCTAGACAAACCAAAGAACACAGGGTAGACGTCAAATAAAGAGAGCCTGTTCATCAGCATGTTATCACAATACATACACATGTTTAAAAAAAGAAAAAGAAAATATTGCTTTGACACAACAGAAGAAACCTTCCTCTCCAGCCATCTTTGCCAGTAAGAAGGTTGTGGTCCTGCAGAGGCCATCCAATAGGGCTGCAGCAGCTTTGCACAGGCTTTGTAGGTAAATATATCCATATATATATCCATATATATCTATATACTCGTTAAACAGCAAAAGAAAGATACACGTCACATTTTTTTCCTCTTCTCTTTTTTGTACAGTTACTCGGATCGGTGGCGACAGGTGACCCCCTCTTTAAGAGTGGTGAGGCACCGCGGGGCTCGACGGAACAGTGCTGCCCAGCGTAGGTTTAGTCTCCACTGAGTACGGGCCCCTCTGGCCCCCCTGGCCCCTGCAGCCAGCGGGCACCTGTATACCTCTGACATGTGCATAAGACTGAAGAAAAATATTTTTCCAACAGGGAGGAAAAAATAATAGTTCCAAAAAATAAAAACACTAAACCTGGAAGCTCCTTAGAAGAAGCCAAACTTGCTCAAAATTGTAAATACAAATGTTGAAAGGGCAAGTTTGAATTTTAAATAAGCAAAAAATAAAAAATAAACAATCTTCGGGGATTCAGGTGAGCAGGTTGAGTTTTTTTTTTTCGTGTTTCTTTTTGTTTTCTCAGAGGGAACCAGGGTGAGTGAGGGATGGATACAGGAGGGCCCTCGGGCAGAATATATTCCTCCAGCACAAAGGCCTGCTCCCTCTTCCTTAAAGTCACTTTGGCTCAACCCAGCGACGCTCCCCACACACGGCATGCCTCAACACGGCCCCCCCAATCCAACGCTGGTCCCCGCTCGCACACGAGCTCGAGACCGCGGTTGAATTGGAAATAAAAAAACAAAAAATAAAATGAACAATATGGCGTTTCTATTCACATTTTTGTTGATCTTTTTCTTTCTGTTCAAAACTTAAATGTCTTTGAGCATGATAATTTTTTCGACAAGAGGTCACACGAAAAGGAGTGACGTCATTGAGTCAGAAGTCCGCCTGCCACGGAATCCTGGAGGCTGTAGGAACGCTGCAGCCCCGCCCACCTGTCCCAGGATGCACCTGGTGGGCCGGCGGGGCTCTGTGGTAGTTCATGGCTTAGCTCTGGGGTCCGCTCTATAATCTGGAGGAGAGTGGGGGTCATTGGGGTACCTGGCCAACGGGTTTCTACGTGACTAAGTGCGTGTCTGTGATTGTGTGTGTCGGTGTGTGTGTGTGTGCATGTGACATAACACCCGAAAAACAATCCAGGGAAGGTGGAACACAAAAAAAGAAAAAACACAAACAAAGAGCAATATTTCTTTCCCCAAAATAGTGATGTATCCGCTTCTACCAGAAGTGTGCACACAAATTCTAGCCGTGTGTGTGTGTGTGTGTGTGTGTGTGTGTGTGTGTGTGTGTGTGTGTGTGTGTGTGTGTGTGTGTGTGTGTGTGTGTGTGTGTGTGTGTGTGTGTGTGTGTGTGTGTGTGTGTGTGTGTGTGTGTGTGTGTGTGTGTGCCTTGGTGAAAACAGTGGTTTTTGGCAACAAAACAAAAAACATCAACTTCTCTTCTTTCTGATTTCCGAGCTCCGATGGATTATTTAGAAGCACAGGCAGAGGAAAAGCCAGCCATCCTCCCAAAGCCGTTGACCAGACGTATGTTGCGATGCTCACACATAACCAGGACTCCTGTGTGCCGGGCCGTAATGCTCAGAGAAGAAAGATGTCATGTGTTTCTTTAAATAAAAAGGACACCACAAAGCAGTGCACCCCTCAGTGCCAGAGATGGGGAGGGGCCAATCCTTCAAAAGTGGGATTCCTCATGGCCCCACGTCGAATCCTTCTGTACCAGGTGGGAGAGGAGATGGATGAATGTCTGGGGTGATGAGGGAGTACCCGTGCAGCTGGCTGAAACAACCACCGTCTGGTGTCTAGAAGTTGAACTCCTTGGTTTGCATGTTGGTGGCCGGGTCGAAGCTGAAGCCCGCCTGTGTGGCCTCCGGGATCAAACTCGGATCTTCGTCGATCTGTGGGAAGAAAAGAAAAAGGTACCGAATGAAATCGTGTTGGAAGTGCACGACTGTGTAGAACATTGCCTTATCGGAGGGACTACTTACATCATCCCCGGCAAAGTACTGGTCAATAATCTCAAAGGCTAGTTTGTAGATGTCTTCATTCTCATGCTGCTGCAGATGTTCTATCTTCTCCAGACCTGCAGAGAGTCAGAAATGTTCAGTTAAAGACACACCCAACGTCATTGAGTCTGCAGAGTATTGCGATCCAGAGGTTTTGAAAAGGGACCGATTTGATTTTGGAAGTTCTTGCCATCTTAAATAAAACCATTTTTTTATTTAGCAATGAAGTTGCTCCTTTTTTTTTTCTTGGTTCAATTTGATATCACACTGACATGTTCAGATGGCAGGAATCAATGAGGCAATAAAAAAAAAAAGGATCTGGGGATCCCATATTATGCTTTGGCTCTCCTACGACATGACAGTTGGGGAAACAGAACATATGAGCCAGGACGCAATGGACGGCTGCGCCGTAGCAGTACATCTATGTACGAGTATGTAACAGTGAGGTGTACATTACCCCTTTGGTTTGTTTTTTATACACACATGAGTGACTTTCAGGCAGAGCAATATTATTCAACACATTGTTTCAAAAAGATCAATTGAGAGGACATCAAAAACGGATAACTGAAGCCCTTTTTTTAAATAGATGACTATCAAATTGCAGTAATCCATTCACTGCACTTGAACAGCCTTCTGATTGATAATTATAGCAACCTGATCATTTTAGGCAACACAAACATTCCTTTGAATTGATCGGATAAATTGAAAATCCCCAGAATGAATTAAGGCTTCTGAATTATTGACCGGTTCACTTGATCGCTCGAGACAGGAGAAGAACAGACAAAATGCTGTATGCCGTAAAAATAATAAATCAAGAGGAGCGCGGGCCCTTCCCACCTCCACACTCCTCGATGATCTCCGTGATGGTGCTGGCCTCGTCCCCGGCCATGATGAGCACGTTCTTCAGGCCGTCGAGCACCACCTGCAGCACCTGGGAGTCTTTGACCGACAGAAGGCTGCAGAAGGGAGGGATGACGTTCTCCTCCACCAGGAACTCCACCTACACGGACCCACACATACACACGACAGCCATACTTGATTACAACATGCGCACGTGGTTACAAATACAGAAGGTTGGCTTAATGTCACATCACAGCACACCAGTCTCACAGTGGCAATCGCTGATCAGGCACGATTCAAATTCAGAATTCTTGAAATATGAATATAAAAAAAACACAGAATTGAGAAAAGTTTGCGCTGTGTTTGAAACACTGTACAGCTTTCCTATTAGTTTCAATACTAATAAACATGACCGCTATGCAATATATTCAAAGAATTGGACGCATGTTTATCAAATACAAACTATACAAGTATTGATCATATCACAAGGGTTTAATTACAACATTAATATTTAGGCCCATCGTCTTAAATGTTATCAGTAACACCTTCCAGGGTTACATTTACATTTGGGGCATTTAGCTAAAGCGACTTACAATGAGTGCATTTGTCCGAAGAAAGAAATAATACATCACTGTCGGTACAGTAAAGATATTCATAGAAACAAGTGCCAAGCACTTACAATTGCTAGGCTAACCCAACATACATACCCAGTATACAACAGAGATAGCTAGGCTAAGAGGGTATCCTGTAGGTATCAGACCTAACCGCATGCCTATCCCCCCGCTGTAAGTAATGAATGAGAGGGGCCAGATTGCTGCCCCGAGGTCTGTTCCAGAGCCCAGCTCACCTGGTCTTTCCTCCCGCTGATGGTGAGGTTGCTGATGGCCCAGGCTGCCTCCTTCTGAGTGCCAAAGTCCCCCTGCAGAGAGACAGGCTGTCAGTAAAGGGCGAAGCGGGTCGCCTACAAACCACAAGGCATAGTTCATCCCCATCCGTTTTAGCTCTGCTGAACCAAGCGACTGCCGTGACCGCCTGTTTGTCAAGCCCTGGCCCAAGTGACGAGCGTGTCGTTCCTCTAACGGCCCATAGGGGGCTCAGGGTGGTCGGATGCAAAGAGAACCACCGTTCTTAGTCAATGGGGAAAATGGGACTTTAGTTTTACAATACATCAATTTTTTCCACACACTCAATAGGGCACATTTTTTATACTTTTTCTTTCGCTGCTGGTTATCAAGCATGGGTGGAACCTGTAACGTGGCTTTTAATTCTTCTGCAAATCTAATTTGCTGAACATGAGTTCTTTCAGCACATAAAACTGCAGTGCGTCTCATGAGAGTACGCCTTGCTCCTGGAAGAGAATACATGCTAGTAACATGCGGGGACAATTATATATAGCCCTCCCCCTCTCTCTCTCTCTCTCTCCCAGCAGGCAGGATGGAGGCAAACCTTGGCCAGTTGGTGGATGATCATGGGGATGAGTCCAGCATCGATTACAGCCTGGACCTGCTGCTGGTTCCCTGCTGTGATGTTGGACAGGAACCACACGGCTTCCTGCAGAACAAACCAATCACATGCCATCAAACCCCATTCAAGACCAGAGCGACTAAAGACCAAAATGTGATTTCAGACAGCAAGATCTTTCTACAATGATAGTAAATGATTCCAGAAGTCTCCCGGATATTTTGTTCCGTCATAATGCGTCAATTGATTACCCAGTTTAGGTTCAAAGTTCATTTGAATATTTCCGTCTTGAGTAAATAGTCTCATAGTTCATAGTTGCAGCATACTTTTCAGGATAATCAGGAAAACTCCAAAAGCAAATGGTTAATCCCTGTAATAAAGATCGGCGTGTTGTGAAAAGGAGTCACCTTGTTGATCTTCTCCTTGGGGTGTGTGAGCAGGTTGGGGAAGTGCGAGAGCACGTCACAGTCGAGCACCACCTGCGTCTGTTCGTCTGTCCCGGTCACGATGTTCCCCACGGCCCTCAGGGCGGCTGTCTGCAGGGGCCACAGGAACAGCATTACAAAGGGCCGTCCATTGACAAGTGGTGCCTTTTACTTTGTGGAAGTGCAGCAAAGCATAACATGCACTTGTCCATAGTGTAATGAATGATACAAAGAAAGAAAAAATTGGACAACGACTGCAAACACCAAGCGTTTCGATTTTATGCAAAAAAAAAAAAAAGGAGTTCAAATTATGCAAAAGGGCAGTCAAAACATTGTGAGGTAGTTTGTTTTCACATGTAGGACGGAAAGCCTTCATATGCTTGCATAGCCTGCACTTCTCAGAGTTGAATAGATGACGCAAAGTAAGAGAACAAAAACGGACTGCAAATGCTAACAGTTAGGATCACGAGACTATTTACCAAAGGTAATCTAAGTGATCCTTACCTGAACTTTGACCTCCTGGTGGCTGAGCAGCGGGACGAGGAAGGGAACCACACCCGAATCTATCACCATCTGGATCTGCTCATTACCGCCGTCGGTCAGGTATGATAACGCCCACACCGTGTCTACGAGAATCTGAACACCAACTGCTGTTAGCACCGCGCTATCACATCCCATGGGCAATACGTTCACCAAGCCACCAAGTCAATAGGTGGCGTGGACATTTCAAAACAACGCCCATTGACTCACAATATACAGCAAATGCTTGATTGTACTGATACTCACATTTAGGTCGATGTGGTATATAAGCAAACAGAGGGCCGGCAGAATCTGTAAGAAAAGAGGCATGGGAGAGTTGGGTTTAGTTAGGATAAACTGAGTAAGATGGTGTGGGAGGTAGGGGGCTCTGGGGAACGAAAGTGGGTCGTTCAAGTTCACAACCAGGCATCAGCAAAACTGAAAATATGGTTTCCATTTTTTGTCACCTTATATTTTCAGTGATTGAGATAGTATGCAGTTATGCATCAGTTTAATAATGGAAATGTGAAATAAAATAATGTTTAAAAACGATACAAGCGGTTCTTAAATTACTTTTTTAATGTTTTTTTAAATCTTGGTTATAGAAGAAATGAACACTTAAAGGTTGGGTACGGAATTCGCTTTTTTGGCCATTTTTGCAAAATTACTTGAAATCCTTATCATAACCCGCTTACAGCCACTGAGTTAGAAGTACTGACATGAAAATTAAACAAGTCAATCATCTGTGGAACGGGCAGGGCTCGAAAAACTCCAGCCAATCATTTGGATTGCCACCTCGTTGCATTGGACAGTAAGTACGTCAATCAACGGTCGTACTGCACTCCCCCTCCCCCTCCCCCTCCCCCGCGCCCCGCGCGCGACCCCTTGGTGCAGTACTCGTGACCCAGAGCTCGTGACCCAGAGCAAGCTCCTGTTTGTTGTTATCCTGCGGTAGCTACTGGAACTAGTTAATCCACATTTGGACCTAGCAGTAGAAGACAATTTCCATGGCAGACAAGACGCCACCATCCCCACCACCACCACCACCACCACCAGCAAAGAGAAGGAAAACTCTTTTTCAGAGAGTAATTGATAATAAAAACGCTGAAAGAGAAAAACTGAAATCAAGAATAATCCTAGGCGCTGCTTTCGAACGTTGGCGGCCACTGAAGGACGAGAAGGGTCTAAAAACCGATGCTTGTGTGGCGGTTGACCTAGTTTCAAAGTTTATACCGTTTATACTCGGTAATACCGGTGTTGAGACGAGTGTATTACTCGTTGTGAAAATGTCCACACCGCAGCAACCCTAGTGAAAGCCAGGACTTCCAATACAATTATATGAAACAAACATACATTTTCTAAAAATAGTAATGATTTATGTGACCGTTTAATATTTATAACATCTGGTGCAACCATAGCCGCGAGAACGTATTCTCAGCAGGGGGTGCTGGAAAAAAAAAACTCAGCCTGCACTAGACTAGCAACTCGTTACATTGATAAAAAAAAGATATATAGCAGCGCAGCTCAATTACACCAGTGCATGCGCGCACAGTTGAAAATCGATCGTTGTGTTCACTTCCTAAACACCATGGTTCACATCCAGCTGCTCACAGAACAAGTTTAGCGCACCACCGCTACCCTCACACTTTTTCATATAACCTTTTTTCAGCACTAGGTCATATGAGCATTAAATAAATGCTGCGTCTCAAAATGCCTTGGACAGCAGCGAGGATGACTCGCTTTGCCACGGGCCGAAACAGTTCGGAGCGACCACAGCCAGAGCGAACACAGCGGGACAGAGGAGTGTCAGGAATAGTCTTTGGTGTACACATCAGTACGGCCTATTTTCACTACTGTTTAGTGGCAATGCAGTGTTTTATTCTATGCCTTTTTATTTTCGTATATTATTTCAATGAATACAATTTATTTATTCATAAAAACAAGATCTGGTCTTCAAATCTTTTTTCCAAATATAGGTCGTCTTACAATGGGGTTTGTGTTTATATTCGGACCAATACGGTACAGCGGGCGCTCACATGACGTTAAGCATTTCCTGGTGCATAATGTGACGCTTCAGAACCTAAAATCCCGTTTCTCCCCGTTGACACGACAACACATAATCGTTTTCAGAAATCTCCACTTCGGCCGGAGTTTTTAGAAATGATCGTTTTCTGTGATAAGACAGGGCCTCGGACAGGGGGTGTTGCAGCACCCCCAAAACCCCTACTTCCCGTGGTACTGGGTGCAATTTACAGCTGAATGTAGTGCCATGTTGTTAAACGAAAACCTACGCTAGCCTGGCTCGCTCTCGCGCATCTCTGTTCGCGCTCGTGCATGATTGCGCGTCCAGGTACTTGGAATGGGTGGAGTCAGAGTCAGCGTTGAAGGAGAGGGGGTAGGACCATTTGAGTTGTGTATTTTCAAAATCTGCTGGCGTTTCGCAAATCGCGTACCCAACCTTTAATTGTAGTAAATAACTGCATATTTCTACCTGAAACGAAAAAATAAATAGCTTTTCTTGCCTGAATGGTTGCTCGGAAGTATATAGGACCTCGTACCAGAACTCATAATAATAATGAAATAACATACCAGAAATCATAATATTGAACATAACCATATAACAGGGGTGCTGCCCCTAAAACTGGCGGTGATGGTCAGTAAAGTCAGCTAAACCCACGGACTGTGGTACAACCACCTCTACTACCGTCCACTGTGGCTGACTCTTCGTCTGACAGCGCTGTCAGCGGCCTGGCAGGAGAGACTCCGTGGTGCTCTGGGTCTTTAGAACTGACAACATGACCAGGACGCACACTTTGACTTCAACTGACTTTTTTTGACCATTTGCATAATCTGTGATCGGGTGACTCGGAAAAGCAAGAATGAAGACGGGCGGTACTTTTCTGAGGCGTTGAGCTGTTTTTAACCTGACCTAGTGTCCAGCCCTGGGAGTCGGTATGGGAGTTTGGCAGAGCCAGAGCTACGCCAAACGGACTGGGAGGGGATGGCAAACCTTTGCAGTATTCAGTCAATGGAGGGGGGGGGGGGGGGAGATTACGACTGCAAACCGAGGCCACCAGTCTCTCACACACACCGTGCCCACCTCTTGGACGGTCTCCATGGGGGGCGGCGGGTCCTTGTTGCGGCACAGGTTGACGATGACCCAGGTGACGTTGCGGAGGAAGCTGATGGGGATGGAGGGGTTGATGAATGAGAGCAGGGGGACGACCACGCCCAGGGAGATGACGTAGTCCCTGCACTGGGGGCCGTCACCTGGGCACGGCGGGGAGGACCAGGAAGTCAGTCATGACTTCTGCTGAACGTGAATTAATGTTGCTTGACACACAGAGAGCGATGAGAGAAACACTCACCGATGATGTTGCCCAGAGCCCAGACTGCCTGTTCGCACACATTCTGGTGGGAGGAGTGGAGCAGTCGCAGGAACAAAGGAACGGCGTCTAGACAACAGGGAAACACCCCCCTTTAATGTCACAGCACAACAGGTGGGCTCCTCCTCTATGAAATAAACCCCATGAGGGACATCGGCTGAAAAGTGATTCCTGAGTCAAGCCTTTTCCATGGCAATACACATTTGTCTTTTGTGGACGTTGGGTTGGACTTACTGGATTTAACCACAGCCTGAGTCTGTGCTGAAGTCCCTGAGGCAATGTTGGTCAGGGCCCAGGCTGCCTCGAACTGGAGCGAGGGGCTGGGAACAACAAACATCATTTAGGAGGATTTTTAAAAAGAAGAAAATCATAAAGTCAGAGAGCGCCACGGCAGATCGGAACCAGAGAAGAAGAAGAGAAGTCCTTCACAGCATTCCTTCACTGGGGCAGGCTCTGTTATATGCCTCATCTCAAAACACACAACACTAGTTAAATCTTCTCATTGGAAAAGAGGAAGAAAATTAGAACTTTGCAGGGTTAATTCGGGGAGGAACCTATTTAAATACTTGTTGTTGAAACAGTGGAATCCATGTAGATATATCGTTTTGGCAGCATTTTTCGCTGCAAAGGATGTCACAGTTCACACTTGATGTGCTGAACGAGTGTAACTGTTACCAATAAAGTAAATTCTTCTTCTTTTTGCAGTGTTGACTGTTGAACGATTGTCCTCACATACATAAAAGTAAAACTATAATTTAAATGCACACCGTCAAACTCAAGGCTACTCTTCTAACTATTACGATTCTCCTTTTCTACAGCTTCAACAACACCACATCTGTCACGATGTCATGACATCCCCCCCGCCCACAATTCCTCCCTCACTGAACACAAGGTCCTGGGAATGGAGGGACAGGAATGTCGTTTTATTTGGATTGGCCCGGGCCAGAAGGAGAACCAGCCAACTGTCATGTGCCCCGCCGCCCCCAGCCCCCCCCTACTCTCGAGCCCGAAATATGTGCGTCAACGCAGGGGTCAAGAAAGGCATTCACACACATACACAACAAGCCTGCTTGTTGACAACAACCACCAGCCCCTGCCCCATAGACAGACTATTTGTGAATTTGAGACCGTATAATGGAGTCCTCTAAAAGCACATATAGTGAGGGAGGAGCAGACCTCAGTAGCCATTTGAGCAGAGAAGAACTCACTTGTCATCCCTCTCCAAACATTTGACTAGGATGGGCAGAATACCAGACTTTATCAAGTCGTCGATCGGGGGGTTTCTGTCGCTGGAGAGGAGTTTTCTGAACAAACAGGGAAAACAAGAAAGACATCAGAACTATGAATGTGTGAACTGTGTGAATTGAGTGAGTTTGCGCATTTACAGCCTTTACCTAGCAGCCTGCACAGCACTGAGCTGAACCACGGCGTTGTCACTTGTGGCGTTCTGCGGAGAAGAGGAGAGTGTTACTACGGTTACCATAAGATAAAAAAGAGGTGGAATAACCAACTGCCTGATGTGCTCAAGCTTGAACACAAAAAGGTTATCAGTGGATGAATAAATTAAACTTTTGTTTCACCTGTAAAATGACATCAAGTGTGACATTTTGCTGCAGAGAGAAAAGGAAAGTTTCATTATTACAGTACAGTACAACACCAAACTGTAGAGCTTGAAAAGGGAGCAGACTATACACTGAATATAAACAATTGCTGTGTGTCCATCTGCTTTTACGATTGACTCTGAATCTTCATGGTCCAACAAGACCTGTCATCCAAGTCGGGACGACAGTTCCATGCCTCCCTCTTTATCACAAATACGCCAACACACACCCACCCACAAACACACTTACTGCTTTGAAGTCAGAGTCGACATCAGAGTCTTCCAGATTCTCCTCCAGTGGGACGTTCCTCTTCTTCAGTAGATGCTCGTCTCGTTTGTTCTGAGGGCGGACAGACAATAGGACAAAAGAGATCAGACAGAATTTGAGCAGAGACATGAACTGTGGGGGGAAAGCCAAGCCTATGATTGCTGCTATTCTACAGAGGCCACAAATAATTCAGTCAATTTGGGAATGCAGAGAAATTGTAAATTAGTAGTATTATCATTTGGAGCTGAATATATCTCGGACACCACTGCCGCAACACTCACACTTTGTCAATATTGTATTGGCCACACACACACACACACACACACACACACACACACACACACACACACACACACACACACACACACACACACACACACACACACACACACACACACACACACACACACACACACACACACACACACACACACACACACACTCTGAGAGTAGGAGATTCCCTTGGCCTACATTCCTGTGCAGTGCGCAGTTGTGCGTCAGCGATGACTCAGAAGATAGACTAAAGCTAAACTTGCATGGCTTCAATGTGCACTGTCTGAACCGCATGGAATGTGCTGGACCAGGACACCCGGATCACCCCGATCGCTAAAAAGCATTGATGCACGCTTGACACAAACCAAACTTCTGACCGGGATTTGGATACAGTGCCTATCTAGTGATAACTATGAATGTTATCAGATAGCCTTTGAAAACAATGGATATGTTAGGACATTTGGACATGAAGTCCCAATACCTGACATATTAATGATTGTTTGGATTTCCATTTTGGATAGTAGGAGCCCTTCTGTCTCTTGTCTTTTCGCTGGGTTCTAGCCCTACTGTTGATACGGAGAACCGAGGGAAAAGACTACAACCAGCCCCCCTTTCCGTTTCATTTACAAAATGCCAAATAAAAACACGACAGAAATTGTATAATGCTACGATACTTGATTAGGAACATCAACAAACCACTAACCACTCGGTGAGTTTCACATTTCTGAAAACGAACGTTTAGGGGTGCTTTGAATGCACATAGCCAGCCATTGTGAAGCAGGCAGGGGCGTTTCGAAATTAGCCAAATACTCGAGACGGGACCAATATTCAAATTCCGTTGTTAACTCTATTTCATCCTAGACAAACCAGAAAGGAGGCTCGATGTTCAAAATACCTGAATTGTCCTTTAATATCAAAACTCTGATAGCTCAAATCTAAGTGAACGGGACATGTTGCTGGAGGTCAGAATCTGTAAGTTTACAAGTGGCAAACACAATGTAACAGTAGTTAATTGCAAAAAAAAATATCTGTAAAACTGTAGGATTACACTTATTCAAACGCCCTTCTGAAAGCTTAATCCCCTTGGGAAAATGATTTTATCTTCAGTAGAATATCTCCGTAACGAACCAGGAAACAAGGGATGACTCCGCACTTTGCAGTTTTGGGGTCCTGCCCAGAGGTTCTGCTCTAACATAAGACTGATGGATCCAAGATTCTGTTGGAGGTACCACCTTGAAAGTTTGCTGGGCTTCAAGACTATCTAGCTTCTCTAGACCTTCTGATGCTTGTGCGTATGCAAACACCCGTGACCAGGTATGCGCACAAAAGTTAAACGCAGGAAGATGTTACAATTGAGTTTCAAAACAAAAAAAGCAACTGCTTCCCAGTACTGTCATTGAGGGAAATAAATGAGAGGGGGCTCTATGGTGTTTTTCTTCAGTGTTTGTTTTTTTCATATCTGACCCAGATATGGAATTTACATTACCAGTCAAGCCAGCGGGTACCATCAGCATCATGGAAGAGAATGTCAGATCAACCCCGGAGCAGCACATAACCACCTAAGACTACAGTCCAATATATAACAGTTGTTTTTCAATAAATGACCAAACAGTGCCTTAATCTTACTGCATTTTTGTATACATGTCAATTTGACTCAAATTTGTTCTGTTTCTGCCAACTTACTCGTATGACCATTACTGTACAATGAGCGGGATTTTAAATACAATTAGTATATTGTAAAATTTTAATTTTTGTATTGTAAAAAAAAACTTTTTCAAACTGCAATTAGTCTGGAACCATTCAGTACATTTTCGCTTTCTAGGGGACATAACCACGGGCACTGACCGAAAATGCCTCTGGACACAACTGGATAGGCCAACAACTAATCAAAGCAATGAAACGGGTTACACACGTCTGGGAGACCATTTCTACTCAACAAAGCTTTAAGTGCTGTCCTTTGTTCTTCTTATAGAGAAAATATACTGGAGTAGACGAGGAATCCTGACGGGGGGGTGTTCTTGTATTTAACTTTTTTGGTAAAAGAAAATCAATAGTATAATGTAACAATATAAATAAAATAATAGTCCTTCAACCAATCAGACCAACGATCATTCGAGTCGTCATTGCGTTAAACCAGCCAATAGCGCGGCAGGGGGAAAAACCAGCTTGGTGATTGGCTCCAGTAAAAGAGGATTGGAAACAGGAAGGAATGTATTGCTCTCCAGCCCCTGCTGAGCGAATTCAAATCGCCGGCAGAACGGGCTGGCGGTACCCAGTCTAACACCGTAGCCTATCTCAACTATAACCGCATTTCATATTAATCGCATCGTTTGCTGCGTTACCAACATTATCTATGCTGACTAAGGGCGCAGGAGGTTCAATATCAATAACATTGAGTTCATAAGGGCTTTCTGAGTAAACAATAATTTTGGGCAGGTGTTTTTGAGCACAGTATAACATACTAAACTTTGGTCAAACAGTCACCGATCGTCTTCCCTGTCCCAAATATCCCGCTGCTTCGGTTTTCCCTTTGATAGGCGCGTTGAGAGGAGGAGCGGGCGAATCAGCTGTTTATAAGTGTAGCCTACCCGCGCACCACTGGCATGAACGCGCGCTTGTCTCTGTGTGTGCGTGTTCGTGTGCGTATGCGTGTGTGAACGAGAATGTCAGGGAGAAAGAGTGCTATGAGGAGATGAATGAACGGAACGATATTTACACTTAAAAATCACAAAAAAAAAAGTAAAAAAGAAGCAGAATCAATTTGTGGCGCTCGGTGTGTGCGCTGCGCCACACATTGGTCTATGTATGGGAAACACTGTGTGTTTCGTGTGTGCGCGTTTACCTTTCTCAGCTCGACTGTCACTTCATTTCGATGCCTCCTCATAGTCTGAAAAAAGGAAAAGATTTTTGTTTAGTTGTGCAACATGTGTACAATTTGCCGGAATGTCAACTCAGTGCTGAGTCCCTCAAAAGAAGTCTTGGTGGATTTTTATGGTTTAGTATGTTAAACAATACTACATCATCCAGAGCCATCATTAGCACCAAATGTCATCAACAGCACACTTAAATACCTGAGCCTTTAACAACACGAGTAAACTTTTGTCATGTATAAGAAATGTGTTTCAACATAACAATTTCTAATGGCTAAATAAAATGACGATAGTTTGCCGCTTTATGGCCCGGTTGGTGGGTATACGTGTTTGCTGGATTTCCCAACCGTCTAGAACTGTATGAGGGGGTCTTGGATCTTGTGACAGTTTTCAACGGTTCATATTGCCTTCCTAAATAGCCTGTTACATAATCTGGCCCAGTCATAACCAACTCTGGAAGCTGAGGAGCACAGAGTTATCTCCCGGTCGCTGAAGCTGAGCATGCCTCATTCCAGCTAACTGACCGCTGGTAGAACGACCAGAAGTTCTGCGCTCCAATGGCAGGACAACCATATACCTTGCAAACTTCCTCATCAAGGAATAACACAAATCACTAGCACAGCTGAACGAGCTTACCTCACCAATGCCACAACATACATATTTAATTATTGGCAAATGAGGCAAAAGCATAAAGCCCATACCATAAAAATGGAAAGATCTATTTTCAGGAGGGCCCAACTACAAGAGTATCTACAAAGAGCGTTGGACATGTGACAGTTGAGTAAAAATACTTGATCTGCATGTTAAACAGAACATATATTTGCTTGTTTTTTTGCCCTCAAAATCTTAAGCACACCAACCAACTTCTAAACATGCCAAAATAACAAGCAAGATTGGACCATTGATTAAAGCTAATCAGCGGGAAATCAATCTGTGGTTGTTATTCTGAGGACCCAAATCAGGCATCAAAAGAAGACTGAACTGCCCTCTAGAATGCGTCTGCTATGATGAAGCTGGGCACCTGCCTTTCCTTGACAGTAGTAGCCATGTGCTTACATGCTCACAATTTACTCAAGTTGTTGTTGATATTACTACTGATTACATTGCATCTGTAGGGGCATGCCATTTCTGAGGATTGATCATGTTAAAGCACAACGACACAATAATGAGGTAGGTTTCACCTAGGTAAAACCTATTGAGGTATGTTTTACCTAGGTAAAACAGGAGTATTCGGGGAGCCAATCGGATGACGCATTAAGCAGCATTGACGAAGAACAGATATACACATGATAAATGGGACATGTACATCTCCAATTATACTTGTTATAACACGTATGTATAATACTCATGAAGTGTATAGTCCGTTTGGGGATCTATAATCAATTACAAACCAGTAAATTTGGTATGCGGCTGGGCCTGGCCCAAGGGAGATTAGAGATACCCTTTGAACCTCTGGCAAATTGCTGCGACAATATCGACCCAACTGTTACAACACGTAATATCTTCGTGTTGTTATTAATCTCTGGCAATGTAGAATGGCGACAACTGTACGCGGCAAGACAGTAGTAGGGGCATGGGTCGCTAGATTCATGTCCAAGCATCGGCGCCTGTCACCTGGTGACTAGCTAAACTAACATTAGCGAGCCCAGGTCTCTGCTAGCTCACCAGGAGGGGCTAGGTCTGGACACCCGACTGCTCCTCCTCGGTAGAGCTGGAACAAAACGTCACGTAGGTCACGTTGACAAAATAACGAATAAAGGGTATAAGATGGATACATGGCCGTTCACGTAGACAATGGTGAGTTATCATTTCCACGGGCCCTGTGGTCGACCGGCCCACTGCTGCCAACATTTGACGTTACCTCACAAGTTAGCTTAATGTGACAGCCAGCACCAGACAGCCTCTATTACGACGAGCGTGTCATATTGATAATAGCCCCGACATCGTTTAACCCACGGAGTGACAATTGGCATTATGATATAGCAAACGATTTGCCAATGTCAGAGGCAAAAACATTGCGTTAGTAATCTGCGACTTGAAGCCGTAAACTAACGCCTAGCTAACGTCAGATGCTAGACAGCTGCAGCCGGGGCTAAGCGAGGCCCATTAAGACTAGTTGTATTATCAAACCAACGACACTCGTCCATTTCATCTCTTTATTAGATGCCAGCCTACCTCGACATCACGTCCCTTGTTTTTAAAGCTTTTGATGCGGTGGTTTTCCAAGCCGGCGTTTTCTGCCATGGCTGTACAGGATTGAGCTATTCCTCCGGCTTTCGGGATATCCGTGAACGACGAGGCAGCGTAGCTTCTCTACTGATGGGTCGGGGAACGGTAGAGGACAGACGTAACAGGACGCAAGGGGGAAGGAGGAGTTATTATGCGTGCCTTCTCTCGGATATGGACTGTTCTAATGTCCTTGGATCACAGAAAATATTGATAAATATTTGAGACATAAAAGGAATGATTCTGGATTTCCTCCCTCAAAAAATACAAAATCGACTTAGGCGAAACTTGACACACACACACACACACACACAGCCTTCAGAGACATCGTTTAATGAATCGACAATATTTGGATCGATAGTTTGTACAATCACGCTATTAGTGCAACAAAGACAAGCCTTTAAAACAATAAATACTTTAACAAACGGATATGCAATGCAGACATAATTAAACTGACAGCAGGATAGGCACCATGATCGCAACTTACACATATACTAATGTTGTACCAATAATAGACCATAACGATAAGGTATTCCAAAGTAACATTTAGATGCTAACTTCCACATAGTCTAAGTTAAAGCAATGTTTCACTTTGGAAATCTATTTTCTTTATTTCTCTACTTGTTGAAACATTGTTACTTGCATATTAACCATCCCTGGAATGTGAATACACTCCTGGATGCAGTTATGCAGAATGACCAATTTCTGTTTAGGGTTTAACATATTTTGAATCCGTCACAATTTGACAGTAGCTAAATGTGTAGATAATCAAATGGTCAATGACTAGGGTGGTTAGCCTTCACTGAAAAAGCCTAGTCCAGGAGAGTAACGAAATATTACACTCAAATAAATACATACTGTCCTGGTGATATTACATCACATGATAGCGTACATATGTAGCAATTACCCTAAACATAACTTTCTGCCATTTACAACATTGGTGGCAGTTAGTCAGTGAGCAACGTCAAAGCACTTTTGTGGCAATCATAAAAACAAAAATACGGATTAAACAAAATGACGGCAGATAGTCTAACCAATAATTAGTGTTTATGTTGATGAGGATTTTTAAGAAGACACAATGATAAGTAAAACACCATGAGTTTTCATTCTCCGTAAAATGAAACTAATTGTCCAGCAAGGCCAACCAACAACAATAAATACACCCTCAATGCGTTTAACTAAAAAATGACAACATTTCAAAACCCTTCTGGAAAGGGCAGGTTAGCTCAACGGAGAATTCTGAGATTAGCTGCAACACGGATCCCATAATCAACATAAAAACTTCAGGGTTTGTTTATGACAGAAATTAAAACGTGGTCTACTCAATGCTAAGAGGGTGCTATGTGATAAACTGCTGTGTTGGATACATTTGTGGATGTTGGAGGGAGGGGGTCAGTGCAGCTTGAGGTGGACGCTGCCTAGAAGATCTGTTGTTCAAAGAGGATTTTCTCAAAGCCATGGGGAAGTGTGTGGTAGAAGTCGCTAAACTGGCAGTCCAAGATGGCACTGTCATCCACTAGAAAGATGGAAGGAGAAAGATATGAGAGTTGAAGCAAAAGCAACTGAAAACATTTCATACTTTGTATGGGGTAAATTCATGTTGTTTTCATATATTCTAAAGATTTTAATCCCATCACTTTTAAAGATTAAAATCTCCCAGCACATTATTTAAGTTTCCAAATGGTCCCTAAAGTCTCTTTAAAAAGGAAGCCAGACTAAAGAAAAAATAATAAAGGCTTCACAAGGGGACAACAAATTTCTATGGACAAACCTAAAGACAAAAATGGACCATGAAATCATATTTTGGCCATGATGCGTCAGCCAGTGGAAGGTCAATGTGTAAAAACATGGCCCTCTAGTGGATAAATACGAGTAGAAAATATAAATAGAATACAATTCAAAGTAAGTTGCTGGAGTTTAGCTACACAACATAAGTCTGATTGATCCAAATTAATGCAATAAAATAAAAAACATAATATATTGAGTATATTACAAATGGAATTACCATAAACAACAGGATACACTGTGCCTCGGATACCGGAAGCAGGACAATGCATGTTCTTCCCATTCAGATACAAGTTCAACTCCACGTGATCATAGGTGATGCCCTGGTAGATACATAAAGGTTGTTTAGGAGGACTTGTTACGTAAAGAATACTCACATCAAACACATCTCAAAACATAATGCTACTATTACTGAACCACAGTTTTTTGGTAACACTCAGAATAATACAGTTAAATGGATTGTGTAAAAGTATTTCGAAATTGGTGTAGTGGATTCGGTAGAGCATGGCATTACCACTCTGGTCTGTGACCATCCATGCCAATAATATATGCACTCAGATTAAAGCATTCAGCCATTCATTCATTATGATTAAAAATATATAAAATAACCAAAGACTGCATATTTGTCTTAAATTGTATTATACAAAGACCGTATGGGGAGGGCCTGGTATTTAATTTGACTTACCACAATGTCACCCTCCTGAGGAAGGCTATTCGCAGGTAGACGGTTCTTCTCTTCATTATTGTGATACACAGATCCATCATGCCTGAGAACTAGGCTGTTTGTGTCTCTGCCCAATGGCACTTGATTAAGATTGACTTTCTGGGTGGCAACACCTATCCCCCACACACCTGGAGGAACATAGAAGTTATTGCACATTTATTTATCAAGCCCCTTTTCTCTGCCGCTGCAATAACGTTGTGCAGCATATATACAGCCTATTAAGTGAGTTACCAGAAATAAAGTCCATTACATATGACAAGACGAGGCTGCTGAGACGACAACTTACCGGTAGACTGTATCTTGAACTCAAAATAGCTCTTGTTCTGATGCAATGGTGCGTTAGCAAGGCAGCCACCTGTGCCACATATCCTCCGTCCACTCTTGACAATCACAACATCTGTGCCTAGATTGGACAAAAACATATCAAGAGAACTATTCTTCATATGCGCGCAGTGTCATATGACCTGGAAAACCCTTAAAAATTATGCTACACCCTTTATAAACAACTTATCATCGATGCATAAGAAAGGTTTATCCTGCTGATAAAAGAAAACCGAGTCAAAAAGGAGGAAACAGAATTGTTGATTTGTTTCCATTTGTGTAAAAGTCTTTCAATTTTCCTACCTAGGCATGTAAGACCAAATCAAACCGTAACACAAACAGCTACTAAGGGTTAACATCTACTAGGGGTTTGACAGATACATAAGGGGTTGTATGGCTAACGCTAGGCTACCAGAAGAGACATCCTACCAGACACGTCATCTGGACAACAGAGGCTCGCTACTAAACACGTTTGTATATAACTGCATGTCAGTTTCAACCTACCCATGTGGTGTGTGTCTAACTGGACGGTGGGCATTTCTTTTAGAGGAATATGCCCCGACCCTCCATCGCCGCAGCAGTTAAGACAGCACGTAAACATAGCAGCCATTATTGTGTTGACGCCGACGGTGACATCCGGAAACCCTGACTAAACAATTTGAGCCAAAGAGTGCCGTCGTAAAAAGCGCTTGTTTAAACAGCGACACCATGCGGTTTGAACTGGATTTGCCTAAACCCTTCTAACCAGTGCACCCAATCACATTGCTTGGTAAGATGGGCATTTTTTCCTGATGGCATGGAAACAAGGGAAGAAAATCAAGGTCAACATGTATACACGTGACTAAGTAACTATTGGATATCGATGTGTAATGTTACGTAAACACGAGCCACTCACTGTCACTGGATCTAGGAATAATGAAAAAGGTGTTTTTTCAACCGCTGGACCCATGAGAAACGGCAAACAGATTTAATTGTAATGTTCATTTCGATTGTTGTTTAGTGAGAGTTGCATGAAGTGGGGTGATACAATCAGTCATGACATATTGGGATTAAGCCTAGTTGACGCTCTTTCACGCTGTAATGTTTTGCATAGCAACAGCCCCTCCCCCAGATACCCACAGGGACGCTCTGCCATTTCCATCCCATGATAAAAAACGTAGACATTAAATTAAAATATTATAAAGGCTAACATCATCAGTCTCTACACTCTGAGATGTTTGCTTGGCATCTCTCAGGGTTGGTCTTCCCGAAAAGAAGAACATCCGTTTGTCAAATTAATGTATAAACCTTAGCTGTGGCAGTGAAATAGTTAAACATTCTCCCGGAAAGGGCGAAGTCTGCACAGCAACAAGCGCCATGATTGCGTTGCTCTGTGCTCCTCAGCAGCTGGTGAGTGATTTTTGTGGTCCAGTAGTTGCATGTTACTATGCGCTTGCAAAATCTGTCCTATCTTCCTCTATACCTTGCCAACAGGACCGACTCTTACGCAAACCCGATCTGTCGGTTATTCGTTAGCTAGTATCAGATCAACTACAATATTGGCCGAGTAAAGAGAGCTAGCTTCTTGCATTCCAGTGCAATTCTTAGCTTAACGTTATAGAGAGTAACGTTAGATAGTGAACGGCTTGACGCATTGATATATTAACAATAGTCAGCAAGAGGCTCTATACATCAAATATGTCAAACAGAGAATGCGGTAAATGTTTCTCGCGAAGTAGGAATATGTATTTCCTATGCTCAGTTCACAGCTACTGTATTCCCATTATTTTCTTAAATCGCGCACCTAGTGACGAATGTCATATTTATGACGGGGATCGCTGAACGACGACAAACACGTAGGGACCGCATCATTGATGTATGATACTTTAACGCGTAATGTTCATGTTTTCAGATAAGGTAACATTGCGTCGTGCGTATTTATATTAAGATGCACTGATGTTCCTGCTCGCCTTTCTCATGACAAACCTCTGGGTTCACGTTTGAATTTGTTTTACAGGACACCATGGAGCTTTTGGAAGAGGACCTCACTTGTCCAATATGCTGCAGTCTTTTCGACGATCCCCGGGTCCTGCCGTGCTCCCACAGCTTTTGTAAGAAGTGCTTGGAAGGGATGCTTGAAGGTAACCGGAGCCCAGTTTGGAGACCGCCTTTCAAATGCCCCACCTGCCGCAAAGAGACTCCTCAAAATGGCATTAACAGTTTGCAGATAAACTATTCTTTGCGTGGAATAGTGGAAAAGTATAACAGGATTCGCGTTTTACCGAGGATGTCCCTTTGCAAACAACACGACGGCCAGCCACTCAATATATTTTGCGCCACGGACTTAAAACTTATTTGTGGATTTTGTGCAACAACTGGAAATCATAAGGGACATACATTCTGTGCATTGGATGAAGCATATCAACAGGAGAAAGCGGCATTCGAACAACTGTCCGAGGGAATGGAGAGCTGGCAGAATCCCGATATACTTTCCTGCTTAGAGACTCTGCAAATCAGTAAGAAAAGGGCGCTCCAGTTGGTCTCCATAGACGCAGAAAAGGTAACAAATTATTTCGAGAATTTAGTCGGCGCCCTTGAGCACAAGAAACGTGAAATTCTCTCAGATTTCGAGACCTTAAAATTGGTGGTGATGCAAGCCCATGATCCCGAGATCAACAAACTGAGCGCAGCTCTGGACGAGCAGACCCGGGCGCTCAGCATCGCCGAGTCATTCAGGAATGTGTCCGACCCTCTCTGTTTCCTCCAGCAGATGCAAGAGTTTAGGGAGAAGCTGCGAGTCGTACGTGAAACACCTCTGCCCTCTCTGAAGGAAATTGACGTGGGCCCTCACGTACGCAATTTCGACGTCCGAAATTGGGACATGCTGAGACTCAAAGACGTTGATAAAATCTCCGTCCCGCACGAACATGGATCTCACCGCGCAACCAGCTCGCGACTCCGAGTCCCCAAGATGTTCTTTATATTCATGAGCATCATACTGCCAGCCGTTTTCCTCTTGCACCCAGATACCTTATCCGCGACCTCGGTCCATTTATCCGCACAGAGTGAGGCATTTCTATATGGACTTTCCCCGCATCTCAAAGATGCAGAGCTGTATTGGCAGAAGGGGCTCGGTGCATGCACCTGTTTATTGGGCGTATGTCAACATTACGCCCTGGAATTCTTGGACACCGCTGTTGATTATATGGGCAGCTGTAAACTGTTCTAACCATATTCCTTTTGATATTTTTGTATGTTTCTAGTTGTCCTTGTAAGGTACCAGGACAGACGAAATCTCTTTCTATAGCCTACTTTAAGCTTATAATTAAGGGCGACCACACATTAAGTTCTGTTATATGGTCATATAGTGTATATTGCCTATTATAATTTGTTACTTACCTGGGCTTCCATCCTAACACAGGACTGCCAAACCAACTAATCTCAACCCTCCGTGTATTTTTAAACGTGCTTTCTACCTGATATTGATTCAGTTACTAAATGATTATTTTTGTTTTACTTGTTGCCACACTACAACGTTTGACTGTTTGAACTTTGCCTAATGTATCCGCCTAATAAAATGCCCAAAATAGGTATACACTCTCGGTCATTCATCTATTCAATATAGTCAATCTTGAGATGGCCGTAGCCTTTCAATAGGTGGACACACGTCCCGTCCCCCGTCCCCCTGCGCGCGCGTCACCCGGGCCGCAGAAACCCGTCCCAAGGTTAGACGCGTTAGATAACAAGGCCCGAGCGCCATCTTCATCAGACTGCAAACGTTAAACATTGGGGGGACATTTGGACATGTTTAGCCCACATCAAGGGCCCACATCGAAGGACTAGCGCTGTTTTAATCAGCTCATTCCTTTGCATGGCAGGCTGGTCAAGTTCAATTAAATTGGGATTATGTAAAAGCATTTGTTGTGGTATAGAGTTAAATATAAAATAAAAATAATTAAAGAAATAGTTACTAGGGGGGCTGTGGTCGACCTAATTGACATAGAGCAAGTATCGGTAATCCCTGTCAGAAGTCAAGAAGTTCATAACTGTACATCTTGACGAATTGAAAAGACACTAAGGGGATATTCGGAAATGTATTATGAACATTGTTTTGTCAAGATAGTGAAGAAATGAAAAATCACCAACCATAATGCCAAGTAGGCTAATCCCATAACGTCCGCACTGACCAGAATACAAAAGGCACGTCACGCCACGTGGGCCTGTACATGTACAGGCCTATATATAGCCGACTGTTGCGAGGCAAATCCGGTGCATAGGCTTTAAAATTTACATTGCACATGAATCTTTAATTTCCAGGGATACATGCCACAATACATGTCAATGTAAATTCTCACATTTGCCCGAATCCAATCTCAAATATTGACCTGGTCTACTGTCTCGTCTTTATTATACGAGATAAGGCGGACACTTGCTTTCGTCATTTAGGATGGGTAGCATTGAAACCTTTAAAAAATATATCTAACTAGGGGGGATTTCCGAAAAATATTGACATATTAAGTCTAACAATACATTACGAATATTACTTATGCCTTGAACTTTTCCTTTGGTGTCTGTGGCGTGGGACCACGAACTGCCTTCTCATTTCTCATTTCTCTTCAAGAAAGCCGGTGCCCAAATGCCTACACAATTGTGCAAATCCTAGACGGATTGTGCAAGTGAAATAATTTCAATGCATAGAACAAAAATAAACACCAAAAAATACTAGGCCTATATAACAAACATGCAACGAGGCTTAATAAATGAGAAAATTAATGGGGCTCTAATTATTTATTTATTTATTTAAAAGCCATGCAAGCCTGATTATTAATTTTTTTGCTTGGTCTACTGACAAATGATATAAGCCTAGTATTTAATATAACATTTACCTAATTTGGGGTAGCCTTTTTTAAATCAATAACTGAAGGCCTAAATGAAAGCTGTTTCAATGTTTATAAGACGCCAAATACAAAAACGGGCATGGCCTTATGCGTATAGTCTAGGCATTTTTTTTTTTTAAAGCAAATCAAAAATATCCCCATATTTAAAAATAAAAGTAAATGCATGGAAAATAAACTGGCTCATGAAAAGGCCTAAACATTTCTAATTAAAGGTGATGGAGAACAAATAAGAGGTGCATTCTGCAACGTGTGGAAGTAAAATATTTTGGTACTAAGTAACTCTCACTTGTAGGAACAGTCTACGATGGAGGATGGATGGCCCTTTATCAACCAAGCTGGAGGATTTAATTTAGGCACAATGCGTTCAGAAATGCAGCTGACTCACCTCATCATTTTGAATTATAAAATTAATTTAGGCCCAATGATTTAAATGATTATGTAGTGAACCTAACATATTCTTCAAAGACTAAAAGCTAAGGTAAAAGGCAAAATTATACTTACGTAGGCAGCTTGCCTAAACCATCCATTTTCAGAGCGACAGGACTCGATGTCGTAAACCGTGCTTTTAATGTAAATGGGTCCTATAGGTTCAGATAACCTGGGCTATAGGTCGCTCTTTCGTCTGAGAGGACTTAATGAATGTCCTTTAGAGCGGCCAAAAGCGTAAAGCATTTGCCCTTATAACTGTGCGAGGTAGTGGAAATCCCAACATTTCTAATACAAGCCTATTCCTCGTATCTGCAGTTTAAAGCGGAGATGCATTAGCAATGTCTCAAACGGTTAGAAGCCATTTATTCTCAGTTTAATGAATGCATAATCGAATTAACTCGGTATGATGGCTCATTCTATGATGGGCAAAGACATGGGTTAAGAAAAATTACAAACTGGCTGCCCCGTCCCAGTGTTTTATCAAATCTTAAATCCAACTGTGAAGTGACCCTATCAACTCGTGAAAGTAGGCTAATCGGAATTGCTATAACACTGAATGACAAAACAAAACAGTTTTTATTTTTATATTTTTTATTTCATATATATTTTACAAATGAAAACTGGAGCACAATAAAAAAAAAGAAAAAAAAGAAAGCAAGGCAGATGCAAGTTGTTTCAGGTGTAGATGGGTTTTGATACCCCATCCCAAATTACTAATAAATCAACCCATGATGAATGCAACTAGGAATATATATTTAAATAAACTTCTCTTCAGTGTATAGCAAGAGTTAAGAAACTAGTTTCAGTGGTTAGCTTTAAGGTTGGTAAGTGGTCAGTTTTGCTTCAGCAGCACGATCAATACTGGAGGCATATGCGACAGTGTAAACTCCAATATTTACGTGCTGCTACAGCAAGGCCACCAATAGCGTCACCCATATCAGATCAGCTCATTAGGTCCATGCATTATATATATACAGTGTGTGTGTATATATATATATGTTCATCCTTTAGATTAAAAGGTAGATTAATGGGTTGTGTCCAAAGAGGCCTGGCATGTACTGCTCTCCTAACGTTTTGCCGTGATGCACTTTGTTCCGGCTTTACTGCTGCAGCACAGTACGGCCTGTATCTCAGTGTAACCACAAACCATTCTGTGCTGCTACAATACTGCCAGAAATGATGGGCTTCCCTTCGACTTTCACCCTCCTCTTCCCAGTCGTTCCACTGGTGCTTTCTACTACTTTGTTCATGGGTGCACCCCTATTTACAGACTTATGATGCAACATTCATGTGTCCTGGGAGGGCAGGAGATGATCACCGTTGGTATCCTCTAGCTCCTCTTGAACACACCACCTGATCCACTCCATCTGAAACACATGGAAAAGGAATCGTTAGCTCCTGTTCTGGGTAGCTTTTTTCAGCAATAGTTCTTCTATTGAGGTTAATGAAATCAGTGAAGTTTAGTTTGATTGGTGAGATCAAAGAAAATAAGGTTCTGTGACACAAGTGATGACCCAAAACAACATGCATCAACTTGTAAACCGACACATTGGACATCCTCCATCTTGAATAATCAGAACTTAACAATAACGCTACTACTACTTTTCTTTAATTGGTGCATTTGTTTCAATTGAACTGCATTTTATTTTGTCCGGAGCCCACGGGATGTCTACTTGTCTAGCCATGCGTGTAATCGTCACATTCAGTACTATGCTGATTATCAAATTTCCAAATGAACCAAATTTCGAGATTGAAAATAAGAATTGTTGGCTGACATAGATCCATACTACAGCATTATCTAAACAGCTTTCAAATATTCTCTTCTCACCTTGGTCCCCCCTATTGATGCAATTCTTGTATAATCAATCAAGCATTTATACATTAATATAATAAAATAGTTAATAGATTTGCCTTAAATTGCTAGACAACGTCAATGGCTAAAGCGGTTATTCCCTTGGGTTTGAATAGGTGGTTGTCAGTTAAAGACATTGTAATCTCTCTCAGTGGTTGAGCACGATTTGGTTACAATACAATGCAACTTTATTGTTGTCTGCCAAGGCTTCAGAGAATGGTGTAACGACCAGTCTGCCAGACTTAAGCAGGACAGATCATACAAGGCGGCGGGCGCGCATTAGCGTGTATGTGCAAGCATAGCCATACACACAGGGTTGACATTTAGTTCTAGGGTCAATAGTAGCTTCAATAGTGTATATTAAGTTTTTAAATTTAAGAAAATCAACATTAATGTGCTTTTTGGATTCAATCATTTTGCGGTTTCAGCATCTTTAGCAGTTGACATAGCACAGAAGTTGCTGTAAACACATTTCTTGACAGGTTTAGGAAATAATAGTGTTGCCACTAGAGGTCTCAATGGGCTAACATGACCCTGGTCCGAACTGGCCGAGGTAGGCCCAGAGACCTGAGTTCATGAGTATTTAACCATTTCAGTTATCTGACAGATTGTAGGGACCTTCTCACACTCCATATACAGTACATAGAGCAGAGAATGAGACGGAAGAAAAACAGAAGTATGAAAGTAATCAAATGATGTCAACAATGTCAGTCATCTACAAAGCCCACCCAAGCATTCTCATTCAACAGGACAGGTCATTGAGGTCATAATAAATAAAAAATATGTCAGAAAATTTTACCAAATGTATACAGAATTGAATCTGTTTTAGAAACCGACCACAGTATATTGAAATGCACAAAATCGTTACTCCTTTTTACAAATATTGCCACTTAACATGGTTTGTGTTCCCTTTATATAGAATTTATATTTTTATTTATTTTTTATTCTAATTAGCCCATATGTGTACAGAACGGATCAAAGTTATCAGTCCACAGTTTGACAAGGTGTGGCAAAAATATTTTTTTTCTCAACACAAGACCAGTTAATCTTGTACACTGACTTTTGGTTTCCACTATAGGTAGTCATTGCTAAGAGCAAAGGAGGCGAACTACTCACAAACCTGCTCACTAATAGGAACAAGCAAACTGGAGGTGCAGGAAAGTTTCTTTGCACTTCTGCAATGTAATGCAGTTTATTGGAAGGGGAATTTGGATTTTGTACTGATGCTTTCAACTTCCTATTTCTACAGCGATTTGACAGTTTCACTACATGAGTACTGAACTACAAATGAATAAGACCAGTAGTTGAATTTTGGGTTAAATTCTCAAAGATATTCACATAAATGCTCGATATGGGGTTTCAGTATGTAAACATTATAATCAAATAATATAGATGATATAATTTTGCCTGCAGATTGCCAGATTTGATGCACAGCTTTTTATTGTTTTTAGTCATGTTGAAAGAATGGTATTTTCTTTCGTCTTTCATAATGATTTGAATTTCTGGGCTAAGCCTCTGTGTAATTAGCACGTAGGTTATTACCTTGAATACAGCACAAATGTCACATTGCATTACTATTAATATTTGGCAATATGACAAATTAACCCAGATTTGAAATGTGGCATATTTGATATTATAATTAAGAATAAGGGTACCACTGTTATTTTTTATAGTGGTCTGCATGAAACAAAAAAGGTCAACATATTTCATAGGGCCAATGGACTTTAGAAACATGAAAATTGAAATTAGGTTAAACTTTTGGAATCCTCACCCACAGTATCCCTGAGTCAAATGTGTAATAACCTACAATAACATATTATATGTGACTTAAGATTAAGGTGCAGGACATCTGTATGACATTACTCCGGCTGGTCAGTTTCTAAATTAGTGTTATAAGTTACATAAAAAGGATCAGATATACTCACATTTTTAGAGGAAAATGTTTTTTTAAATACACCTACTAAATTCCACCCTCAAAAAACCTGCATTCAAACCACACTTCATGGTCAGCTTTGTTATGTATGGTAGAAAATGTTTCCCTAAAAGCACATGTTTCAATAATTCAATAATTGCTGACTATTGGACTGATATTCTCATTAGCTTATATAAGTTCTTCACAGAAGTAATTGAAGAACCGCTTCAAAGTAATTGCTCCAGCACTTTTCTCTTGTTCCCTGTTTGAGGGAATCATGTCCTGACATGTCCCCTACTCTGCGCAGCCTTTTGAACCATTTTCTGCAATACTTGCACCTCAAACAATGGCCTTAAAGAGTCACCTGACCCTTGGGGCAAAGGTCAAGTAACCCCCACCACCCTTAACAGGCGCAGTGGCTTGGACATGACAACCAGCCCCCTCCCAGCGTCAAGTGGGCTGTCTGGTCTCAGCTGGTCCATGGGATGTAAATGTTTGCAGAGCACCGACTGAATCCCTTACAACAAATATGTTAAATACACAAAAAAATATAAATATATATCTGAACAGCAATTAGATTATGTCACAAGCAAAGCTAATTGTACCATTTAAATATGGGAGGGTATTCACCTATTCATGCCTCATTCAAGATTCAGAAGGCTGCCTACATGCCAGCCAAGCCAGGCTACTTTTAAATTACATGGAGGTAAAATCTCTTAAAAATAAAAACTGAAAGAATAATCAACAAACAAATCCCTCACTTTACAAATATGAATGAACATAATTTGTATCTGGTACTTTTAATCATTACTGCATTAGAAAAAAATATTTTGTTAAAAAACGAATATGATGACAAGAGAAATGTACTTAATTTAATTGCTACCACCTCAGGTGTAATCATATTTGTTTAACTGTAATAAATGTAAATGTTTACAAATAGCAAAAAGGTCACCATAATTCAACCATGATCACCGGGTATCAGTTTCTGTAAATTATCCATCATGACCTTTAGAGCCCAAAATAAAACGGTTGACAGAATGCTGTGTAAACATAATCTAGTTGCACACAGCTGTATAGAAAGGAAACGGGCTCAACCGGGGGTAACTGAATGTTATTGTGATTGACATTAGGCCGGTTATCTATAAATATGGAATAATTTGCGACATGGAGGAATCTTTCTAATAGTAGGCTCTGCCACACACACACACACACACACACTCACTCACTCTCACACACACATCACAACATGTCCAGGATCCCAGGGGGAGGCATGGGTTAGGTTCCCTTTGCAATGCAGCTAGACATACAAAAACACTATATATCAACTTTATTTGTATCCTTTTTTTTTTTAATATAGACCCTTGATTAAACAGAGTACATGCAGAGTTTGAAGGACTGCATTCACATAGATGTGCGAGTGACCTCTGAGTCATCCTGCTCTCCACAGCATTGCACTTTCCTCTCATAGTGGGAACCATTTCCATTGACTCTCAGGTGTGAGTGACCAAACAATCACAACAATATCCATGCCACTGAAAAACCAAAATGTTTTTTTAGGGCCGACATTGTGAAATTAAATATAAATATTTCCAAATGGTACATACAAATGTTTACCCAGAACTACCATTTAAAATGCAATAATTATGTATGATTTCAGGTTATAGACTACACCAGCCACGAAACAAATATTTTTTAAACACATTTTCTAGAATATTGTGATTAGACTTTTTATCTAAATTGTAAGTTTAACTATATTTTATAATGTCAAAACCCAAGACACCAAGCACACCCATGTCCTGACTGAAATACACCCTAGCCCACACAAGGTCCTTCAATGCAAATACATAAACAAATATAAATATATAATTTTTAGAAGTAGAGTGACAATGACTAATATAGTGTATTTAATCTTGAAACTTAAATCTAACGGCCAGCATAAATCAAATGCACACACCGGACAGACCAAAAAGCTGCTGTTTTTCACCCCCATCAATGTGACCCGAGATTAGTATACACTTGATCCGGAGATAAGTAAAGCACTAACAGGTTAATCAGCTCTCTTACCATCCCTCATAAGCCCACTCTCGGTGGAGTTTTGATTACAAAGAGTCACCATAAAAGAGATAGAACCAGCCGTAAGAGATTAGGATCCCAGCTAGTGTGTGTGTGTGTGTGTGTGTGTGCAAGCAAAAGAGGAAATTATAGCTGCTGGGAAGATGACTGACACAATACTGTGCATAGTCTATCCATAGTAAATACCCATACAGACTAGCCCCAAATAATAATAACAGCAATTTTTGGCATTCATACGCAAAAGCATAAGTGGCTAAGCTTTCACACATGCCTTTTTGAATTCAAATTCCATCATCTCAGACCAGCCGGCTGGGGGCATTGGCTTGTCTGCATCATAAAACATTAATTTTATCCATCGTCTTAAAGACCTGAGGATGTCTGGCAGTCTGTTTCCCTAGAGTGATTTAAACAATACAACAAAAAAATCCTTGCACAATTGAAATGGGGATTATATTTTAAATATTATCCAGAACAGTTTCACATCATAAACACACACACACACACACACACACACACACACACACACACACACACACACACACACACACACACACACACACACACACACCTACTAACAACAATATAGGATGCTAGATATTAGTGTAGCATTGTGAAGACGATATAGTAGGAAATAGGAATACATTTATCTCAGTTTACTGCAGAGAACAAGGAAGCAGCAAGTGAAAATCTGGCCTCTGTTGATAAACTCAATTTAGTTAACTGAAAAGGTTTGTTCATTATAATATCTAATTTTTGGTATGCAGTAAAACACAATAATATAATATTTTATGTGCTTGAGAAAATATAACTACATACGAGTATACAATTAGTGGTGGAGTGCTACTCCTACATGAAAAAAAAAAAAAAGGTAAAACACACATGTGTGAAGATTTGAATAAATTGTATTTTTATGTTACAACCTAAAACTTAATTTGCAGTCAATCACAATAAATACTCAGCCTTGAATACTCATTGTCATTCATGTGAATCCATTATGCTGTTAGTGCACAATAAAATATCTATTGCAAACTATAAAAGTATATAGCGCTTTTTCACTGGATTTCACCTTTTCAGTTCACAGCCCAATTATCCAACACATGTAGTAGTATCATCTAAAATATCCACTCGAGACACAGGTCTTGAATGTTAATCGTTCATAAGCCTACTATGGGTGATAAGACTACTGCAGACTCACGCCACAAAAACAAAAACAAACACTTGATACCTGGACACACCAGAGCAGGACCTATGGAAAATAAATGTGTTTTAATGCAAAGTACAAGCTTTTGGGACACATTATCATGGAAAAAAATGCTCCGCCATGTAAATGCATAAAATGCTCTGCAACAATCCAAGAATTTCCATGCATTATGTTTTTTACTTACAATGCAAGATGTACTTTTGCAAACCACACACACACACACACACACACGATTTTAGTAAGTGAATAACACAAATTACACTACTGAACTTATTTGTGTGGGGTTTAAAAAATGTATCCCTATAATATCACACCAATTCTGCTCAGAGTGAACTGAAACTGAGAGATGCCCTTTACAAATTACCAACCAAACTTGTGAAAACATGTCATCAGTGTGAATTTGAATACTACAAAGTTTGTGCTGAACAGTGCAGGGGGGAAAAAAAGAAAGAAAGAAAGGGTACGAGAGAGGGTGCATTACACCCAGGCTAACACACACACACACACACACACACACACACACACAGACACAGACACACGCAGACACACACACACACACACACACACACACACACACACACACACACACACACACGCACACACACACACACACACACTACAGCAGGAGGGAAGGCACCGCTTCACCAGGAAATGGGTCTGGGAGCCTATTCTGCTGAAGGGGGTCTAAGAATACAGAATGATGAGTCACAGAATGTCATAATTACGTAGTGCAACCGCACAAAAGCTGATCTGAATGCAACAAGGTCAAAGAGACACCTGGGGACGAGAGGTCAGACCATGGGCAATGCACATCAACCTAAACCAATCACATGGGGGATGGATTTGAGATGTGCAGAGAAAAGAGCTAAAAATAAAATAAAATGCAACATCAGTGTCCTGATATTGTCGTTTCACTTTCCAGAAATGTTTAATTCCACATCCTGCCTTTTACAGGATATCTGACAAACTACAGCCTCTAAAAGGTTAACCCTAACACTTTTTTAATCAAAGCACTTATGCTTTGATTGTTCTCAGTCTCAGTTCACGAATAGTTTTTTTTGGATAAAAGGGGCTCGGATGATAAATAACTTAACGTAAAGGGTCCAACTAAATATTTTCACTGACTATAATGAGCTCTTGCAGTCCAGGTCTTAGATAGACACTGCTGATGTGTTCAATTCTAGGCTACAAATACTAGGGGAAGAAATCTCGTTGGAAAACACGTTTTTCTTATTTATTTTTACGGATTTTTTAACTTTCGATGGAAATATAAACTCACTAATAATTGCTTTGGTTTGTCCGATGAATATATTAGCAGGTGTCAAAGAATGGACTGGGCTTTTTATTAATGCCGAAAACATATTTTTGGTCGAACACACTACCCTGTGTCACGATGAATCAAATCCAGAAAAATATTCGATGTGTCATACCAAGCCTAACTATATTGAGTATGGTTACCTATATGCGTGAAGTGATACCACTCCCTTCTTCTTTATAAGCCTCCATCATCCTTGACACATCTATATTCAGTGCTATTTTATGGGAGGTAACAGAAAAGCACTTGTATCATTGTATATTTAAGTAGAAAAGGATGTGATTTCAATATGCACGTCAGGTCATGTACCTGAGGTGCATGTGCAATTATGCTATTACAATTCACAATATATGTGAATAATGTATGCAAACGGTAGGCTTCATGGTATTGCCCCAGGACCACTATTTATTAGTGTTTGATGCCACATATAACACTTTTTGATAATCTGCACAATGTTAAGGTACTCTTCCTACACATCCATATCTGTGTGGTAAGTAATGTGATTACTTGTGTCCTATCAAATGTAAATCTTCTTTAAAATGGCAGTTTCTTATTTTTTGCAATTCATTTGATAGGAAATTATGTATAAGGGTAGCAAACCAACATACCGAATGGGAATACATGTTGGTGAAAGAAGGTCGAGGGCAAAACATAAATAAATCCAATACAGTGGTTCTGTTGCCTAACAAAAATACCAAAAGCAAGCCCTGTTATACTATCAGCATGCTCCATTGCCTCCTACATGACTGACCACAAGATGACTAGCACAAGTGGAATATTTTTTTTTCTTTTCCGTCAAACAAACTGCCTAGGCCTGACCAAAGGTGTCTACCAGTGTCTTATGATCTCATCGCAGTTAATCTTATTTTGACATAAGAAACAGTTTTGATTTAAGAGGAAATATCAAAGAGCCAAATTATTATTCCGGCACGTGTCAATAATCTACTTTCATATGATCATAAGCCGTCACATTAAATAGAACGGTCCAACCATCTCTACTTATAAGGAAGTAGAAGGGGCGGGTTTAGGCGCACGATCGCAGTTACCCATTTTCCTCAGTTTAGTTTAATAAGATACACGTTCAGAAATTGCCAGCGTTAAACAAGCCTCTGCGCACAGAACTCCGGATTTAAACCAACCAATCCTTGCATTAAAACTTTCAGTCTGTGCTGGATTTGCCAACATCAAAACGGCGTTGCGTAGAGAAATCGTATCAAAACCAAAAGCCTACTGTATCGAGCAACGCTGAACCAGCCAACTCTTAAAATATCCCAACTAAAGGTCTCATATGAATGTCGTATCGTAAGTGTCACTGCAACCAGTAAACTTAAATTAATATTGGGTTCGCCTTGAAAACCGATAGGTTAAAACGGATTATTGTCGATCATAATTTTGATGTCATACTAGATGCATCTGCAGGGTTGAACCAGTAAGTTGCGACCAGGGTTACATAGAATGGATAGAGGCGCGCCACAATCACCATTTGACAACTGGGTACTAGTTAAAACGACAGATAGAATATAATGGAATAGTTTATAAATGATTAAATTATACATAGCCACCAACTAGGCATTGTGTTGACCAGAGGTCGTCAGAAAGACAGCTTTTGTGAAAGAAAAGGTCGAATAAATATCAAAACCATTAGGGAGTATTAAGCAATAGACTGCGTTTACTTCAAAGTCGAATGGCGCTGTATTGATACACTTACCTAGTCTTCTAACGTTCAGTTATATAATAATCCGTAGATTGCTTACGATATAAATAAAACCAACCAACTAATTTTCCAGTAGAAAAAAGCATTTGGTAAACGAAAATATTTCAGTGTCTCGTTGAAAATACGATAAGTCAGGATTCTCAATTTAAAAAAAAATCCCTCCCAATCGGATCGAGACGCCGTGTGAATGTGTTGACACTGCCGAGCAGCCGAGGTCCACACCGACTGTGCCTCTGTCGCGTTTACACCTCCCGCTCAAAAAAAAAAGGCTCTCAATAAGGGAAAAAATGTAAAAAATAGTCCAAATACAGTAATCATCTCCTACATGCATCTTCAAATGAATCAAACCTAACAGTATCAGTACGTTTCCGGATATTTTCCATGCACTTTTGTGTTATATTGACAGTTTTACCGTGGAAAAAAAATAATGATTATACTGCCTCAACGCAGTGAACTCCTAAATCCCTTCTTTGATTTGATCGAGCTAACGACCTAGCCGCTAGTCAGGCTAGTAGAACAAGCTGGCCAACTGGCTAACGTCTCCTCTCTGCAGTCGCTCTCTTCTCCCTCATATATCGCTCACTCGCTCCGCTCTTGTTCTTGGGCAAAACCAAAAAAAATCGCGCGTACTTTTTGTTGTGTTCTCTTTCAAGCAGTCATATGTTAGTGAAATGCCGTCATGCCCAATAATATCGTTAGAAAAACATGTATAGTTACATCTCCTGCGCTCGATCCCCCTTACCGAAAGCCTTCTCTTCACAGCATCCTCTCCCCGGAGCTGCTGAAGCAATAGCAGTTCACTCGAAAATGGCGCCGAAAGATACAGTCCTCATTCAAATTCGTTAGAGCCACCCATTCTCCCCATTGGGTGTCTCCGGAGCGCGCTCGGCTGCGCGGATTGGTGGAGGAAAATGCACTCTCGAATGATCTCGCAGCCCACGCAACGTTTAACGGAGGGGAGGGGGGGGGGAATTAACTATTTAACTCCCGCAACTAAAAATAAAAAAAAGTAAAGAAACGACAAAGAATGATGACAGAACAACTACCTCGCTATATACCGGTAGCTATATTTTCAATTTGCAATTTATAAACAATGATGTTGACAAGCCACCCGGATATAGTAGTGTTTAATAACCAACGTATTTCTTTGAGAGTTTAACTGATTATAATGGGTTATTATGGACGTAGGCAGGTGCCTTTGAAGACTATATTTCCAGGGGGGTTGAACTTAACCAAGAAATGATAACTAAATAGTTTTGATCTCAATAAAAGTCACTACCAATGTATAAACGATCTAATACTTGCCAAATTCTATATCTATATCTATCTATATATATATATATATATATATATATATATATATATATATATATATATATATATATATATATATATATATATATATCTTATGTTGTTCAGATGCTACAGTGAACCTAAATCAGCAGTGAAGAAAATGCCATTCAGTCCCAATTGGTATGTGGTTAGGTCAGTCCCCCATGCTAGCCTATGTGGCTACTACCTACATACACTAAACTGCTTGCACTGTCATCTTTATTTTCTGCTACTACACCACATGCACTCCTATTCCTGTTATGTGTCATTATCAGGTCTCTTACTGTTTATTCTCCCCTTCTCTATATTTTTTTGAATATGCTACTTTTTGTGTTTAAAGAATAGCTACTACTTTATGTAGACTGAAACAGCTTTTCAACCATATTAAAGAATGGTTGAAACACACTTATGTAGATTAAAAAGCCTGAGCAAAGAAGATGGGTTGGGCTTGCAACTCCACCACAATAGCCTCTCTGTTATCATATCTAGTTTAGTGTACATTGGGCAAGATAAACAGAGACAGTCATTTCATCCCATTGCACACATCATAACATGACATACACCTGTTATGTCAGTGGCTCTTCTACAGCATTTGACATCTACACTATGAAGCATTGAAGCAGTATTTAAAAGTTGTGGATTTGTCCACACAGTTTAGAGCTAATGAAGTAAACAGGTGTGTGAGCGGATAACTGTGTACAGTTTGCACTGCTGGGCCTCTTACCCTTTTGAATTTGAGTACAGATTACCTTTCCTCCCTTTGCCTTTCAAATCGAACATTCAAATCAGAAGAATGTTTTTGTTCTGCTCTACTCCTACTTATCAAGTATCGTGGCTAGATATTTATTTATTTAATCATAATTTTGCAGCATATATATTGAAACATTATAACACCTTTAAAACACATTAAGGACATTGGGAAAAAAAATATTCGGACAAAACTACAGCTATATTCGGATCATGTATGTTAATCTAAGTATTACACTGTGCCACATTTTAAAGCTAAGTTTTAATGTAACCTCATGTAATTCTACTCAACGTGCCCTCACAGGAGAATAAGGACTTTGAATTTGGCTCAATAAAAACGAGTGAGACTTAACTTCATGAAGTACAAAAGCACACTATGACAGAGAGGGCGTCCATTGTGTATGCCTGCTGGTGTAGTGTGGACAATGGGGCGGAGAGGAAAAAAAACACACTTGTTTACAGATAAACTGGTTTGGACAGGAAGCCAGTAAGGAGGAGCATAGTGTTGTTAAACAGGCATGTGGAGCGGCAGAGATGAGCCAGCAGAAACGCCGGCGTGGCCATAGGGAACACTACGATGCAGTATAAAAAGGCACAAGTGGCAGTCTCCCACATGCAAACACAGCGCCTGTCTGCACGCACTCACACACATACACGCACACACACAAACATGTTCCTGGAGCCACCATAGCACAGTGATTAGTCTGGTCTTGATGGACAACAAACTTAGGGTTCGCTTAGATCCTCTCACAGCACAAATGCAAACTAAAATGGCCTTCTTGCATCTCTGGTAGGAAAAGGCCCACAGTAGCCCAGCCTGAATACTACACAGTTCAACCAGCATTGTGTCACTGTCACATGAGCACACACTGCCTTCCATTAAGGAGGAGATTCGTATGACTCACAAAAACACAAGTCACATGTCATTACACAAATGAACCATGCAACTCTCACACTATAGCGTATCGCCTGCGACTCACTTATTTTTTCTTGGTGGAAGGGGGGATTGTAAATAAAAATCCCTTTATAATGTATCACTTCATTAGGTTGGCTATTGTGGAGCAAGGCCTGGGGAGTGGACAGTGAGACGAAGTGGGGGGGGGGGGGTAGTACTCAAGGGCCTCACTGTCAGACCAAGGGGTTGGGACTACCGCTGCTGCTTCAAACTTGCCACGCTGGGGCAGATTTGGACCAATTTAATTTGATTTCATGTGAGATGACTTGCGTGCATGGCTGGCTGTTACACTCAGCTGCTTTTCATTCAAGGAGGAGTTTTATGGGATTTTTTCCCCCCCTCTCACTCTTTCTCTCTCTTTCCCCTCTCCTCTCCCATGTGACTCAAAAGATGGCCCTTCACACCAGCAACAGACATGGCTGCATCACATAACAGGATGTTCGCAACACTGCAGCTTGCAATATGCTCTGACGCGATGCAGTTCCTCCACTCTCTCTCGTTCTCTCGGCTAGTTCCCTAGTGTGCTGATGGGGCACTGACTTGACTAACTCATTCCAGGTAGGCTATGGCATTGAGAGAGAGGAGTTTTGAAAGTTTTTAGAAAACAACTTAATGGGAACAATTGCAAAAAAAAAAAAAACACTGCTCACCATGGTACATCTTTTGAATCATCTTAAGAGCTTTTAGACTCAAACAGTCACTCCAGCGTCAGACACGCAAAAGAGTCTGAATAACGGCAGCGACGGCCAGACAAAGAACAAAAGCATAAGCAACAGTGGAGCGTAAGAGACTGCGTGGTCCTACTCCATGAACGCCGTCCGTTCCCTCGTCTCGTCTTGGTCCTGAGGGAACACAATGGGCGCTACTGAGAACTCTATACTAGAGAGACTTTCCATTGATGTCTCCTCGCTGCCCCTCCCCCCCTCCCTCCAAGAGACATCTGTAGCAGCTGCCCCCTTGTGCTCCTGTCAGCAGGGCCATGTGCGTGTGTATGTGTGTGTGCGTGTATGTGTGCCTGTGTGTTTGTATAGATGAGGGGGGTGAGGGGTTAGATTGGGGCGTGCTGTGACACCTCCCACTTTGGAGTGGGCTAACCCGCACACTTGTGGGACATCACATTCATCAATGGCTAATAGTGGCTAGCAGGTCACCCTGAAAACACAACAAACACCTCTGACCCCTTTGCAGCAGGAAGGGTGTGTGCTGGTCACATTAGACCTGGAGTACTTTTGAACATGCATGTGCACGTGCACACATTTGCATATACACACACAAACACATCTATATTTTTTCTCCAACATTATGCATAAACAAATGGTTTCAAAGAAACACACGGTTGTATTTGATTATGGATAATCACATGTAAGAGTGGAATTTAAACTCTTACATTGCTTTCCGTGGCCTTGAAGCATTACAATATGTCATACACAATTGTCATATTTGAGAGGCCACCAATCTATTAAAGTTGGCTTCGGAGGTTTTTGAATTTCTCAGAAGACTGGCCTTTATGTATGAGCCTTGCGGCAAAAGCACTTGCCCTCTCGGTCCATTATTGAATGAGTTATTGTTGTTACGCTTTTTAGAAATTGTTTGTTTCATTGATAATTGATCATTATTAATACCACATCAAAACACAAATATCTATGAGAAATATGCTTGGATGTGTTTGGCATTTCATATAATTGTATCCTGAAGGACAAAATATAACATATCTAGAAGATAGACTATAATTAAAGGAATGAGTAACACAAATAGGCTTCCGTAAAATGATATCCGTATAATTGCCTATATTGCAAACTTTTCACACTTTTCACATCAACTTAAATTTTCCAAATTCAACCTCATTAAATAATACCCAGAATGACTCGCTGTCATAAGGGCCTTAAATGCATAGTCTTTAGGGGTACACCGTCGGGGTATTAGGGGCTCCAGAGATGCTTGTAAAATAAAATAATAAATAGGCCTATATACCGCCAAAGCTCATTCTGTCAGGACTACAAATTGAGAACTACTGCGGAAGTCCCACCTACCATAGGCTACGGTTATACTGCGATGATGTAACCGCTTTCCAAATATAGCGTGTTGCTGATGGCTGAGCGGCTTTACCACTGGACGAGGTTGCTGTCAGTCAGGTGACGTCACTGAATCATGTTATTATTGTAAACAGCCCGCCTGCTTTCTACCGACTCTCCACCGAGCCGACTACGCTGTCCAATCCTTTGTTCAAACAGTGCAAACACCGATTTGACAAAGCAGCGTCGTCGTCCGCACAATTTTCAAATAAACCAAATGGAAAAGTTCTCGGGGACATAACACGTCGACGCGTGTTCTTGAAATAAACATACATTTCCTCTTTTCAGTTGTTTGTAACCGGGGAATTAACGCAGCCGGCGCTGACAGTGCTTCATTGTGGATCATAACAATACACAACTTAAATGTGATGATTCTAGTGAGTAGTGGTAGACCAAACACATTTCCATTCTGACGGGATTCTCATATTGTCCGTAACAGACAGATCTCCCTCACGCACACACGCACACACACACGACGAGATAATAATTTCAACGGGAATGAATGCGGCTGTCAACGTGTTACACATTTTGACAAACTTGTCCGTGCACATTAAACGGTGCTGCTGTTGACGATTGACATTGTAATAACTTGACATTTCGATAACATTCCCGCATTACGATCGTACCACCATGGGCTACTTCGTGCGTAATGGCACAGTTCTTCAGCACTAACCCATGTCCCTTCGACAGTCACAGCAGTTGTCTGATATTAAAACTACTCTATGAGGTCCTCGGATATAAGTTGAAAGTATCCTCTTGAATGGATGATAACAGGCTTCTACTTACGTGATGGCCATGGTGCGTAATAATGAGGAGTGGACGGGTTCGCCTCTCGCCAGCCAGCCAGCAGCACAACCTGCTCACGTTCTCACTTAGATATTTCCACCACGGCAAGTTCACGCCAATGATCCATTCGCCGACTGAGTGCAGTTTCAGCAAGCTTCAAGGAAGTTGTTCCTTTTGTTCCAGTGTTTTTTCGTTGCGTCAATGTTGCGAAAGGGGGAGTGGGGGCGGAGCGGGTGGCTATGGAGCGAGAGAGAAAAACATTGAGCGCACCATAGCTTTACTTCACACGCCTAACGCACAGTACGCCCCCCCCCCCCCCTTCCCCGTTCCACCACCACCCTTTAGTCAAATCGCCGACGGTATCATCTCATCAGTTAAGGTCACATGTCTACAACGGCCAGCATCCTTCCCAACTCGGGCTGCACAACACCATTTTCCCATTGTCACCTCTCCAAGTTTGCCCGACTGCTGCCATGCTATATGTGCTCCTTATGCGCCTCGTCCGACTACGGTGAAAGAGAGAGAGAGAGAGAGAGAGAGAGAGAGAGAGAGAGAGAGAGAGAGAGAGAGAGAGAGAGAGAGAGAGAGAGAGAGAGAGAAACAGAGAAACAGAGAGACCGAGATAGATAGAGCGAGCGAGAGAAGATATGTTTTTCTTCATGAATTCGGCTGGGTGACCAGCCGTGGATATCAGCAAAGAAGCCAGGGACAAAGTCTATAGACTACAACCGCGCACGTCTGTGGCTTGAATCCCAACACAACTTTACTGGTTGAATTCTGTTTTTGAATAAAACATTGCGAACGCCTATATCTTTGGTTTGAACGTGTTTGTTATTGGACACAATGGAGTGATATAGGCGTCTTGCAATTCAAAACAAAAAGAAGCATTAGTTGACCGGAGAAAGGTGAGCTGCCTTCTCCCTGTCGCGGTTACAACAGCGTTGCGTCAGGACTCAGGAGCTATAGTGCATGTGAGTGAAGTCACCGTCAAGAGCCCGCTCTTCCATTGTGATGAAAGGCTGGAGGCTATGGTGGCGGACCCTCGGACAAAGCAAAAGTCTAGATAGACGATTTAACATTTACACTCGAAATCAAATTATGCAAAATAATAATGCAATTTTATTTGCCTACAATGTCGAAATTGTCATCGTAACCCAAATATCCTGTTATAATACATATTCTCGATTCTGTGTGTGTGTGTGTGTGTGTGTGTGTGTGTGTGTGTGTGTGTGTGTGTGTGTGTGTGTGTGTGTGTGTGTGTGTGTGTGTGTGTGTGTGTGTGTGTGTGTGTGTGTGTGTGTGTGTGAGACAACCGGTATATTTGAGTTGAAAGTTGAAAAGTGTGTGATCAGTTAGATCGAAAGCACGCCGCCATATAGGGCCATGTTAATCAATGCATGGGGTGGACTCAGACCAGTATGGCTTCAATTCAACTGATCATAGTGCAATAGGGCATGCAATGGGATTCCAAAAATGATTTAATAAGTTCTATAGAAAACACAAATTCTCGCGTCTTTACAAAAAAGTCTTCCCGGGACTTGCATTGGGATTTCTTGGTTGGAGACGTAAGCCTATTAGCCTGACAAAACACGGAGCGTAAACGGTGTCACAGCCTAAGACCATTTCGCTGCAGAATTAAAGGCTTTCAATGCGTTACACGTCAGAATGCAGAATTCACAGCGTCCTACGACGCACAGGTTGTCTTATTATAATAATAAAAGGCCACCTTTGTTGTGTGACACAGCTACTTAACGTTGTTGAGAACACACGCATAACTTAAGGCTGTGACAGTGAAAAAAAGTACAGCTTTTCACTGTTTTCACCACTGAGGTGAGCTGTATTTTCCAACAATTATACCGATAAGTGTGCATGTTTCCTTTCTAAGTCTATCGAGAAAACACACTCAGGACAACTTTGGAGACAGGGTATGGCCTCGAGCCTATTCGTCATTTGTCAGGGTTAGGGTGAATTCACTAAACAATAGGAAGATAATCTCCAAACGTCTCCAAAGCCTGCAGGCTGAATTAGTTATAGACGCATAGGGCCTCCAACAGTTTATGGTTTTAAACATGCAAAATAGACTCATTACTCCAACAAAGTTGTTGCATGGCCACCAGCAAACTTTAGGGTTTCATTTGATGACATGTTTCATCGTGCAACTAACTCCGTAGACGCTCAACCAATACGATCATTCGAGGATCACCAGGATACGCCGAAGCA
>NC_079431.1:13684485-13709485 GCF_026213295.1 Gadus chalcogrammus
CAAGCAGTCAGCACAGGGCCCTTGGGGGGAGTGTGTGTACGGGTATGGGAGAGAGAGAAAGAAATGAATGAAATCGAGGGGAAAAGTCATACATGTAATAGATTGTGTGTATTATTTTTGTATTCTTCAATTAGTCTATTTATTGAATGTCATAGATGTTTATATATATGTTCATGCACCATGCATTATCTACAAAAGTATGTACATTGGTCTGTTTGTTTACATGCCATGGCAACACATTTGTTCATTTAAGAGGCATGCCAATAAAGCTTTATTGAATTTAATTGAATGGAAATGAATTTAATTAGATTGAGAGAGGGAGAGAGAAAGAGAGAGTGTGTGAGAGAGAGAAGAATAAAACGCTCTAATTCATCTGATCTGATTTGTAATCTTATTTGATGAAATACAATATAATTGAGAACTATAACCTAGTAAAAGCGCATTAAAGCCAACAGAACGTCTATTTATCCAGTGGATGGATGCTGAACATTGAGATACTTTTGAACAGCACATGTGTGTGTGTCTTTCAGCAAGCATGATCCAACACCACCTCCTCCTCCTCCTCCTTCACTCACACATGGCTCCCCTCCTCTCTCTCTCTCTCTCTCTCTCTCTCTCTCTCTCTCTCTCTCTCTCTCTCTCTCTCTCTCTCTCTCTCTCTCTCAGTGAGAGAGAAAGTGCCACTTTATTTCTAGTTATGGTTTCTCTGTATAATAGCTAAAGTAAATTAACACAATGGCCCACAATACTATTCCTGGCTGGTTTAGAGTTGCCCCAAAATGATTACGTTTGGGGGCTGATTGTAAGGATCTTTTTCCTGGCGAAGCGGAACATGAGAAGCTGTGGTCTGGCTTCTGTCACAAACCTGAAGGTCTACCAGCTTATTATTAGACATATTTAGTTCTGGAGGCTTACTTTATTTGTACCAAGGCCGAATGGCATCCTTATCTCATCTGCGCTGTGTATTTTGGTTGGTGTGTGTGTGTGGGTTGGTGTCTGTGTGTTGTGTTCTTGTTTATATCACGGCTCTGTATTGGTTTTACACACAAAGTGTGCCCTTTGTTATGTGTGTATGTGTGTGTATGTGTGTGTGTGTGTGTGTGTGTGTGTGTGTGTGTGTGTGTGTGTGTGTGTGTGTGGGTACGTTTTGCCTGTCCGTGTTCAGCCATGTCTAAAAGCATAGGCGGGAATGGGATGAGGGGCTAGAATTCTCAGATGACATCATTATCCATGATGTCACTTCTTGCGGGGTGACTTTGGCACATGTGGTCGTCGGGGGTGAGGTCACACTTTCAACTTGTAACTCACTCTAATTGACGACGAAGCGGCCCGGCGCGTTCACAGATTGATCCATGTCATAGCACAGCGGCCCGTTCGCTATCATGAGGAGCGGGGGCCCTCACACGTGGGGGTGATTACTGCTCTCTGTCAGGGAGAACGGGCCATTCTCTCACCACGTCCTGCAGGTCTATTCTATCTGCCCACAGTGTGTATTTTTTTTATGCATCAATGCTGAAGATAGAAAACAAGGATTGTTTCTCACATTCACATTTTGTTCTCACACCTTCGATTGGCCGATTGGATATTTGTGAGGAGAATTTGTGGATGTTTTTAGACATTTGTGTTTGGCACCGTCTTGCAGAATCTTATCTTAAGTAATTGTATTGACCCATATTACGAGGCTGGGTTTATATGAGGCCAATTATGTATATGTATATAATTATATATATATATATGTTTTCATGAATAATTAATTGCTTTTGAGTGTGGAGCAAAGCTTGTGTGGTGTTTACTCAATAACCATATTACGCACCATTTCTATATAAGTCTATCCATAAATATAAGAATATAAACGTATATTTCATTTTTTTTAATAATTAATTCACAGAATTATATATCCTTTGCATTTAGACCAGTTCAAATACCATTTCAATCAATGGACAACCTTGTTTATTCTGAAGTGCCCTTCAGAAAAATACAGCTTCCCTACCATACCAATCAGCATCATTCATTCTTTGACAATATCTATGACCTGAACCAGAACAAAATGAATTACATATCTGGACTAATGATACATAAGACATAAGTAATGTCTGACGTGTCCTGTCCTGTCCTGTGTGCGTGTGTGTGTGTGTGTTTGTGTGTGTGTGTGTGTGTGTGTGTGTGTGTGTGTGTGTGTGTGTGTGTGTGTGTGTGTGTGTGTGTGTGTGTGTGTGTGTGTGTGCGTTTGCGCATGTGTGTGTGTGTGTGTGTGTGTGTGTGTGTGTGTGTGTGTTTGTGTGTGCGTGGAGCACAGGGTGTCAGTGGTGCAGTGTTCAACATAAACATAACAACTAGTCTGGAGTTAATCTCACAACGTGTAAATTGCCCGAGGTGCGGTCAGTAATTACAGTTGTTGACTTTAAAGCTCCGGTGCAGTTCTGTTGGTTTCTCCCCCCCTCACTTCCACCTGCGGGTCAGCCCCACATGGCCCCCATCGCTACATCATCCCGCTAATAGCTATTCATCAATCAACGCGCGGGCTCTCGCCTTTCACGTGCACTTGGGTGCACGCTCGCAAACACACTCACAGACACACACATACACAATCATGCACGCACAATCACTCGCACACACACACACACACACACACACACTATCTCACACACACACACACATACACACACACACACACACACACACACACACACACACACACACACACACACACACACACACACACACACACACACCCATACACACACACACACACACACACACACACACACACACACACACACACACACACACACACACACACACACACACACACACACACATATACACACACACACACACACACACACACACACACACACAAACACACACACACACACACACGTTTGGCTTGCTGGAGGCAGACCATCTATCGTCATTATTAGTAGTGTGTTGCAGCAGGCTGACGCTTAACCCAAGCGAGTGCCAGACCCATAAACTCACACGGCCCTCCCGCCATTACCTCATGATTATGATATCACACACGAGTGTCTCATAGTGATGACATCACACCACCAGCACGTTCGTTTTAGGTCCTGCATTTTCGATTACATTATATTTGCCACCGGTGCATGCCAAGTCCTTTATCACTGTAAGGACGAAAGGACAAACCGTAGACGAAGAGCGTGTCCGGTCAGGAGAGTAATAGCTTTGGATCTCGGACACGGGGCTGTAACTACTTTTTACTAGTTGGAAAGTTTGTATAGAGAGAATGCGTCGGCCTAGTCGACTCTGAACTTTTTAGTGTCCCAGTATAATGAAAAAAATACCAAAATCCTTTAGTAAGCTGAATTTGGTTTCACTTTCTTCTCACGTCATTTACAACGACCAAGTTTTCATATGGTCTTCCCAACCCAGCCTTAATAGAAATATTTTTTCTATATTTTCAGGTTCATTACTTGAATATAATTATGCCTAAAAAATGGCATCCATTGATTGGATCTCGTTGAGTTGGTCTTCTAGACGTCTCGAGCTTCCCCAACGCATGCACCTATGATGGGAATCATTTCAGTTTATTGGCAAAACGACAGCTCTGACATCAATACATAGATCCATCATTGGTACAATTTCGCTAAAAGACTGACGTATTATTTTAAGAAAGCACTCGCCTAATCCATCTTCTGAGGTCAGTCCCAGCAGCTTTGCCACAAGGGTCTGTCCGCAGTCCCAGACCAACACGCTCGTCCAATCACCTTCCTGCCGCTCCCTGTAGGCCACCCCCCTCGCTTCCTCTACCTGCCTAGCCCGGCTTCTTCTGGGCCACTCTGAGTTTGGCCTGAGATTCTTCCGAATCAACAGAGGAACAGCAAGGAAGTGAATGCTTCCAATTGCGGTCCATGGTTGTGGAGGGCTTCTGGAAACTTTTCATGAAGTTTAAAGCTTAAAGCCATTGAGAATGCTGCATTCACGCACCTGTGATTTACAGGTGAGCTGGAAACCAATCAGGAAAGTAATAAAGCTGAAGCGACCTCAAATCTAAATTGGTCCATACAAAGGCTGCTGCAGTCTACTCTAAACAGTTATTTCTCCACAGATTTTCTCCACTATGGCTTTTCCAACAAATGATACTGACATCACAGCTCATCAATCGAGTGGCTGCTCACTGCAGAGCCAATCGGCAGAGCTTTCCTAGTCCAGCTCCAGTTCTAGCCAGACCCCCCAGCTCAGGTCCAGCCCGACCCCAACTCACCTATACAACTTTGTTGAGCAAGTTCGAGGAAGCATTCAGCTGCAGCCCGGGAGAAGCCCCTGGCGTGCCAAGCACCTGGCATTAGGGACATTCCCCTGGCTTGACCTGTAAGCAGGAACAACAGAAAAAACTAAAAAATTAAATAAGTATGCATGTGTGTGTCACTGTCCGATGCGTACCGGAAACCCATAACCCTGACCGTGACCCATCAACTTTTGAACCCAACCATGACCCAAACCTTATCCCCTAAACCTAAACATAACCAGGTTGATTGGCCAGCGCAAAACCCAATTAGCATGACTCGGTCCAGGGAGATGAAGCTGGAGCGCAATCTCCACCTATTTGGCTGTGTAGTGAGCACCACTCACACCTTCAGGTGTGAGCACTGCGGTTCCTGGTTGGTTAGTTAGGCAGGTGCCACGATGAAACCATCATGGCAATTTAAATAAACAAAGATTTCCTTTAATCAATCAGGAGTAAAATATTTCTGTGGTTCGATTTATAAATTATATGAGGGCTTTTCATCCTCTGAGGTCGACAAATCCTTTATTTTAGCATTGTACCCCCACAGAAACTCCAACAAACCTTAGAGTCATGCTTTGAAAACAAACTTCCCAAGTTAACTGATATCACAAGGATGGTCGGGAATCTATAAAACACGCAGCATCGAACAGAGCATCTTTCCTCTGGCGCTTCGACCATCGGCCCGCCATCGGTACATTCGCAGTAGATGGAATTCACATAATGATGTTTCTCCCCATTGCGGCTGGGAGAGATTGAGATAATCGTTTAATGGTCTGAGCTGTCGACAGCCCCGCGGAACAGCCTGTAAATCTACAGCCCGAAGGAAGACCCCCCCCCACCCCCTACCCACCCGACCCAGCCCGACGTACCCCACCTCTCTCCCCTTCCTGCTGAACCGGGAACCACGATGGCTGTGTCTGAAACCAAAACGTGTCGGAGTGTGTTCAGACGTCAACAGGACAGAAAGTACGATAGCGCGTCAGGGCCATGGCAATGTCTCTAGGGGGCCCCGGGGCAGACTATACCAAAGGCTCACCTCTCCCACCGATCCGCCAAGCGCAGCCTTGAAACGCACACCACGCCCCGATCTGGTGTGCATTCATCAGCACTAACTTATTTACTGACATTGAATTAGGAACCAACCAAGCGCAGCTGGAAGCAAAGCGTCCTTACTTGTTCGTACGCTCTCTGATTCAGAACTATTTAATGGGATGTAACTCAGGTGGGAATACTTTCCAATTCCAAATTATATCTTCACTCAGGGGCCTCCCATACGCAAAAGTTATACTGGAATGCTGGCTCCAAGATCTGCTGCATGAGGATTTGCTGTAGTTTTGGTAATAAAACTGAAGGCAGATTTGTTTGGGAATGTGCGTGCCAGGTCATCAACTGAAAAGAAGCCTTCAACAAGAGTGGATACGGGTTTCCTCAGTACAATAATGCATACTCAAACCCTGTGTGCCCAGGGAACTGCCCACCCTTTGCCCAGCTTGATATCCAGGTTTTATGTAGAAACTGTGTTGAATTTATTGGTTTATACTATCTTTATTGATTCGCTGGGGAAAATGCATTGTGTGCCCTAAAGAGGGCGAACCGCTGGGGTAAACACATTAATGCATTCATATTTACAGAGTCTGTAAACAGACTCTAACTGTAGATGCTACTTTGGGGGTTTGCCCTTTTCTACTCATTTCCATTCTACGTCCAATAGCAGTGCTTGGAGGTTCGGTGACGCAGTTGATTGCCAAAGCAAGCAACTCTCCTCCTCTGTCGCCACAGTCCCTCATTGTGTGTGTGGTACGACACACTGACTATGCCTGAGAGAAGAGATACCACAACATATGTGTACAAAAACAGAAAAGCTCTATTCTTATCCCCCCTCCTCGTAAACAAAGATTCTGGGCTCTACTCTCCGGCCTGGGCTGACCTCACAGCACAGATCCAGGCCAAGCCCAGGGGAATCAGAAGAAGGCATCATAAATAAACAAATAAACACATTTCATATGCGAGTATTTATTTCTAATTACAGTCCTAGACTTGTGCTGAGCACTCTCTAATTTCTCCCGAGCAGAGAGACTCACGGAGCCGTCTGCGGCAGCCCAGCATTCTGCAGATGTAATTACCACATCAACTCTGGTCCCTCGTACACCAAGAGAGATCCAGGCAGAAGGAGAGGGAGAAGGAGAGAGAGAGGGAGAGTGAGAGTGAGAATGAGAGAGAGAGAGACAGAGAGACAGAGAGACAGAGAGACAGAGAGACAGAGAGACAGATTGAGAGAGAGGATTGATCCTGGTAAACAGTAATTAGGGTTTAGGATTGGTGTATTGCAGGACAACTGCTTTTGTGGGACGGAGAGAGTGAGAGGAAGAGATGAGGATGAGGAGGTCGTCCCCTCAAGTGGGGCCCCTACGAGTGACGAAGCCAACCTATCACATACTGACCTGAGGGAGAGAACACGGCACCCTCTCCTGAGATCCGACTCAAGCATCTCCCGCACGGGAAAAGATTACAAGGATCCAAAGAAGAGCGGGACCGCCGATTGTTGAGAAGGTGGTGACTTCATAGACCAAGGCAACGTGATGGACGCAGACTCATCCGAGACACGCGGCCTCAGTCACACGAGCGAGGGCCTGTGACACAGAGCGGTTCATCGTCCAGCCGTTCTTTCCATTTAGGGGGCGAGGGAAAAATACCATTCCAGCGGAGGCCTCACACGGAGCTCCTGATGCTGGGAAACGAGACGTCCGCTCCTCCCGGTGTGACGGTGGGGGTGGGGGTGGGAGTGTGGGTGGGGGGTACCAGAACCAAAAAGAATCACTTTACGGGAAGTGAGCCTCAATACGGCAATCCGGCGAGATGAGTGCAGGGAAACTGTATGTGTACGTGTGTGTGTGTGTGTGTGTGTGTGTGTGTGTGTGTGTGTGTGTGTGTGTGTGTGTGTGTGTGTGTGTGTGTGTGTGTGTGTGTGAGTGAGAGTGTGTGCGTGAGAGGGTGCATGTGCACACACTTCTTGGGGAACAGTATGTTTCTACAACCGTTTTTTCCTTTTTTTGGAGGTGGGGTTTTACAACTGCGCTTGAGGGATAGCATTGCACTGATTCTTGAATTCCCGACATTCTGCCTGCATGGAATTCTTTCCTCCTGTGCATTTCCAGTCAGACACAGCACATGGCGGCTTTAATCCTTGGCTCACGTCTCCAGTGTTCTGACATCACAAAGGGGCTCCACTCTGCCGGGTGCATGCTGCTTCCCGCTCTTCATCTAAGGCAAACGCCCATATTTGGAAATGGAAGGAAGGGAATCCCAGATGATGACTCAAGGGCTTCTGCTGCCAAAGGGAATTCTCTCCACATCTGCTTGTGTGTGTATGTGTGTGTGTGTCTGTGTGTGTGTGTGAGTGTGTCTGTGTGTTTGTGTACATGAGTGTGCATGTGTTTCTTTGTGTATTTGCCCTATGTGTGTCTTGATTCCAATCGTAGAGCTGAGCTCCAGAGATCTAAGTGCCCTTTAATGTGGTGATCTGACACGATCCACTGTTTTAATATGCATAAAGCACCAACCCAAAGAAATGTGTTGTTTAAATATTTAATTGAATTCTTCTATTGGGATGCCATGCTCGTCAAGATCATTAGGGCAAACAAATATTTGTTTGCAAGAGACGTCATACACTATAAAACACAAGTCATCAAGTAGCAGGAAATTTTTAGGAGCTAGCAAGAATAAAATAGAGCAGCACTAAATTCAAAAATTCCCCTGAAAAGCGAAATTGAAGAAGGAAAAAAAGCCAACAAAAGTGTTTTTTGGTTAGAAGAATGCAGGTGGAAAGCACGGTTTGACCAAGGGGGACAGATAGGAGGACACAAACAGCTTTGCTGTGTTTTTCTCCGCATATCTCTTTGTAGCCGGGTGATTGATGAGCGGCGTGGTGATGCTGGGCGCGGGACGGTGTAGGGAGTCTGGAGCCTACTAAGCCATTTTTTGGGGAGCTAATTTTAGACCTACTTTGTTCTCGTGTGCGGCGGGCTGGTGACAGAGAACTCTGCTCTCTCTCTCCATTTCTCTCTCTCTCTCTCTCTCTCTCTCTCTCTCTCTCTCTGTCTCTCTGTTCCTCTCTCTCTCTCTCTGGGGGTAGCCTGCCTGCTAGTCCATCAGAACAGCCTCTGTTGTCCTCTGCGGCAGGCAGGAACACTGGCTTCCACCCTCGAGCGGTGAGCGAGAAATAAAGCTTTCATGGTTCTGTTCGGTTGCCCGGGACTCTTGAGTATGATACTCCTGGGGGGTCGTAAAACAAGTCATTCACTAGCGACAATCTCGGCTCTTTCTCTGGGCTGCAAATGACACCAACACACATCTGAGGGAACTCGACTAGATAATGGGCCCAGTGGTGAGCGTGTTTATGGCGTCTTATGATTTTATTCATGTCAATGGGTCCCTTCCTGTGTATTTATGTTATAGCTAATTGACGACACTAATAAAGATGACACCGGCTGGCAGAAATTGGGAACTCTATGCAGCTTCCTATTGCTGATGCTTTGTTGCACTACTTCCACGATCAACAACACACCCCTCTTGTTAGCACAACAAGCCAATTAGAAGCCAAGCTAATCGTCCACGAACCGTAGCATGGTGTGCTGAGAGGAGATTAATGAATAACACGATATGTAAAGTACATTTCTAGACATGAACTCACTGCACTCACACAGCTAGTAGTCACATGTTAACACCGCTTCACCCTATTCTCATCGGAGGATTAACTCAGTGTGTGACAGAGAGAGAAAAACAAGTGACTCAGTGATTACCAACTGGGACCTGAAGTGTCATATCCTGCCTGATACATACATGTGCAGGCCGTGTGTGTGTGTGTGTTCGCGCATGTTTGTTTGTGTGTTTGCGTCTATGTGTGTGTGTGTGTGTGTGTGTGTGTGTGTGTGTGTGTGTGTGTGTGTGTGTGTGTGTGTGTGTGTGTGTGTGTGTGTGTGTGTGTGTGCCTTTTCCTATTGAGACACAGATGGCTTCTCCAAATTGATGGATTCCCATGTGATGGCAACAAATAATTACAATGTAAAGCAGCATTGAAAAACAGATCACCAGTGTAACAAATAACATAAATTGCAACACAATAATATAAGGAACTATTTGAAAAGAGCAAATTCCTGTTTTGTTGTTTTTGTGAAGTTATTTGGCGTCCTCTGCCGCCACTGCGGAAAACTGCTTTGGAATACCACGTCATTAATGGCGCAGACCACTATATTTCCGCAAATACGAAAATTGTTCATTGCCGTTTCACTGCCGCATTTTCTTTAAAATAAGCTCATATATATTCAAAAATATTTCGTTTTCAATTAAATATGCATTATTGTTTGTCTTCCTAAATTCGGTATAAAAAAAGCGAAGAAATATTGCTTAACATTGACTTGTCCCCTTGAAAAATGGTACAACCCCGTAGACAGGGTATCGCGCCTTTTCGCAGCTCCCGACGTCACGTTGGAGGAGGGCTTGAAGTTCCTTATGTTTACATCCTCTCAACTAGTCACCAGGACCTGTATATCGCTCAAATAAAGTCACTGGAAACCGGTTTAACAAGTAACCACAATCGGAATGGCTACTAAAAAGAAGCGCACGCCCAATTCAAAGAATAGCAGCTGGGTTGCAATAACTGCAGGTACATTTAGCAAAAGAATGCAACGCAGATAGCCTCAGCAAGCTCCTTAATGTGCAAGCTAGATGCTATAGCATAGCAAAGGGACACGAGTTGAACAACCACTTTGTAAAGGGTCCTAAGCTAACTGGCTCTTATTCTGTATCAGTAGAACAACAAACAACGTGGCCCCTTTGGAATGAGCCATGTGAACAGCTAGAGCCAAATCATTCACGCAGAGCTTGAAAAATGCATGTGGAACTTCGACTAGTGACTTGAAGAAAGCATTGCAATGTCGCCCCATGCTGGCAGCGATTCATTCCTTTTCTATTTGGGTTTCACAGAATCGGCCATCGGCACAGACAAGGATGGAGATCCAGCTTTCTTGACATTGAGAAATCCTACAACAGGTGCAGAACATCTATATTTCATACTCCATCACTGGTTAAACTTCCCTTATTTTTTCCATTTGTCTACGTAAACTAACGACGTGTCCGTTTATTGAGTACCGTAATGCTGTTATGTTTCTGTTGTGGTAGACGCAGCATCATTGTACCTGTTCAGCAGCGGCGATCTGCAGCCGTATGAGGTCAAAGCTTTTACAGAAGACTGCCACTCCTGGTTAATCGGACAGACCGTGCAGAGAGGTTTGTCTCCGAATGTGTAACAGTAGTGAAATATAGAAAGACATGGACCACAATCATTCTTAGAGAAAAGTATAACTAAAGTATGAAATATTGTGTTCATAATGTGTACTGTCTTGTCGTGCGGCAAATTGTAACCATTGGATGAATCTTCACTTTCACTAGCATCTTTAACGTATACTTTTGGTTAGATTTGACTTTGATTTGACTTATTTGTTATTCAGCTGGTTAGAATGAATTCAAACTTTTAATTTCAATCTATACTATCTATTTTTTTTAATATTTTTGTCATAGTCAGTTATTTATTGTCCTGTACATGTTTTCAAAATGGTTGTGGGCAATGCAAACTCAAGTATATAATAAATGCATATCATATGCTGCAATTATCATGCAATCCATTTGTTTCTATCAACTGTCCAATTCTGTTTGTTTATCATTGCCACAGATGGAAGACTTCTCTATATAACCCCGATGGATCCACTGTATCTTATGTTGCCCTATCTGGTGAAAGCTGCCAAAGAGGTAAGGCAGTCATGACCTAGGACTTAACGTTGTTAATCATTGAGCCTTCGCACTAGATCCTTTAGCCATCCCACTAGATCCTTTAACCTTCCCACTAGATCCTTTAGCCTTCCCACTAGCTGGGATGCATTGTGTTGTTAACTCGGAATGGTTTTATATTTCAATATGTCATATTTCCTCATGAGCAAACCCATGCCATCACGTCTTCTTCATATTAAATCTTACAGCCTTTCACTGTGAATATTTGCAATTCGGGTTATATCACAATATAAATATGTAAATACTTTTATTTGGGAAAACTAGTGTATGTTTAATGTAGATATTATTTTATGTAAAATAGCTATTTTGTACAATGGATGGCACCACATTTGGATGCTTTAAAATACATTTTTATTCATAATCGGATAGAATATAAAGTATGTCTTCGTTTTGTAAGATTATGTAGGGCCCTATGAAATCCGTTTTATTTTTTTCCAAATTCCGTTTTTTCCGTTTTAATTTTCAGGAATTCCGTTTTTACACTTTAAGCTATTAAAATCATCAGAACGAGTGTCAAATAAGTGCGAATAAAATTTAATCAGATAGAAGACTACATTTATTAAAACATCACAACATTGCACTGTTTTTAGTTCTTCAAATAAAAACAACATGACATAAATATTAAAGTGCTTATAAACTATTTTTTTATAAACTCAAATTGTTGTTTGAAGGGGCGTGCCCTGGTTACGGCGTTCATTGTTTTTTACATGGATTTTGGACTTCAAGTGGTCATCGCACGTATCTTTGCGTTTCCAATCGATAGTATGTTGACATATTCTACAAAACAGCTGATCACCTGAGTGATAGAAGTGTTTTGGATATTGTTCGGCTCTGATTTTGGGGTTAGAACCGAATTACGGGCGCTTCAACTTCTTCTTCGGCTTCTTGTTAGGAGCGGGACCTGTTTGCGTGGTGGACCGGGGATTTTTTTTTAACATTGTTGTGGGAGTGACTGCTTAACATTCAGTGACGTTAATGTCACCTGCGTTGTTTCCCTTTTCCCTCGAAACTGAATTTCACCAAAATAATGGGGAATTCCACTGCATATTGTAAATGTGACGTGTGATGTGCCTTGTCCCTGTTACATGTTATATGTGCTGAAGAACAGGAACCTGCAGGAAATCCGTTATTTTACTAAGACAGGCCCGTTTTAAATTGTAACTTTGTTACTTTTAATACTTTCCTGCTTAATAAAAAAAAAAAATAATAATAATAATTATCAGTAGATACTGTTTTTATTGTCAGATTCCGTGATTCCGTCCGCGTTTTCATTATCGCGGAATTCATAGGGCCCTAATTATGTCTAATAGCTCAAGATTGGGCCTATAGTGTTGCCCAAGTTGCACATGAAACACTAGTTATATGACATTCTTTGTCATATAGACCTACCTGTTTTGGTTCTCATGTATCTATATTTATCTCTGTAATTTTATAATAAATTGAGCTTGATAGAAACAGTTTATGGTGGTTACAGGCCTTGCCTTCATGCTTGTCATTCATGTTGTTTTCGCAACTTCATGACTACTTTTTGTTGTAATACACTTTCTGGTGGAGTTGCATACACCATTTCTTTCTTTTGCAAAAACATTAAAACAAAGGATACCATGATCATCACCACAACCACCACATTGTAGTGTTTCTCCTTCTCAGTCAGTTTGTGTTCAATATTTGACACTTTGATCATCAAGGGTAATATTTCATAGGTGTGAATTCATTTTCATAAGTGGATTTTTGTAGGTCAGTAAACTAACAAAATGATGGTAATCAAGACGACTATTGGGTGTGAATAGTGAGTGAATAACTCAGTGTTGTGGGGTGATACTAAAATGAATGAATTAAAAGGTGTCTGTAAACGGTACCTCATCCTCCTTTTGTTTCAACCATGCTAATGTGTTTGCTGCAGGGCAAGTTCCAGCCTCTGGATCAAGTGGTCATGGATGAGGAATTCCCTGCCTGCTCCAGGCTGCTTAGCTGTGCGCGGTCCCTGTCCTCTGTGCACCTCGTTGCAGAGGAAAAAGGTCAGAGGTCATTCCTGTAGGTCGATTTTTAGCTGGCAATTCACATGGATTTTACCTGTTGACAAAATAATGTCCTGTTTCTGCTCTTCCTATTAGAGGTTGGGGGCCAGAAGTTTCACAGATACAGCCAAGAGAAGGCAATGCAATGGTTAAGTAAAAAGGTGTGGAATTGTTAATTACATTGTACAAGATTCGATTCTGTTTATGATCCCATTGCACAAAGAAAAAACACAAGAAAGTTAAGAGTAAAACAGAAACTTTTTTCTAGTGAAATATTTAACATGTTTTACGCTGATCTGGAAATATAAATGCAGGAAAAAAACGCATCATGATAAATCTTTTGTTATTGCGAAATCAACAGTCACTAGGCTGCCCGTGCATCTGCTTGTATTATTAAATCCTAGCACTGATGTGTGAATGTGATTTGGTTTGTCTGCTAGGTGGATAGGACGGTGACCGCTCTCAAGAGGAGCAACATCTCTGTTGGAGAAGGAGTGAAGTCTAGGACCTATGTCAGGGTGAAGACAGAGTCGGACACAAATGACGGTATGTTCAGAGGGCAGTTGAATAAACATTGTATCCTTTAGGGAAATCTTTCAGTACATCATTGTCACCACTTGATGGCACTGTAGTCATTTTAAGCCTCAATGAACGCTTCACCTTATCTTGTTCATATCCAGACATTTCTTTGCAAATACATAATTTAAGTTATTAAGTTTATACTCCGCATTATCATTGTCTTATCTTCCCTGTCTCTGGGAGTATAGAAGATTACCTTCGCTACGCCCATGGCCTCGTATCAGAGTACATCGACAAAGACCTGAGCAAAGCCCTGCGCAAGCACCTGCAGTATGAGATTCACCCATCATCCTACAGCTACGACACAATGTACCTTAACACGGTGTATTCTGGAGAGTGACCCCTCTCTCCTGACCTTTCTTTGCAGGTTGCCAGAGCCGACGAGCCCGAAGGAGACAGAGCCTCCTACCAAGGTAAGGCTCTCTGGTTCATTCATGCTGTATGAAACTCCAGTCGGTTTCATCTCCATCAATATGTTCCTCTTGATGTGCTTGTTTGGGAAATCTGCCTTTGTCTGTTAGTTTAGACTTTCTCTGGTGGTATATTGTGTGTTCTGGTGGTTAGGATGGATGAGTTTGGATAACAGCCTTCCTTTTACTTCCCGGTTTCTTGCAGAAACGTAAGATGTCGGAGTTGCCCGTGGAGGCTGGGGAGGACTTCAGCAAATTCAACAGCTCAGATTTTGCCCGTAAAGTGAGTGCAGAACCCAGTGTTCACAGGAGCCCACCTGAACCCCCCTCTTGTACCACAAGGCACCTCTCACAGTCTCCCAATCGCCAACTGGGCCTTTAATCACTAGCTTTAATGAAAAAGCTGTTATTTAATTTTTTAACATGACCTCAGGCTGCACAGTTGTGCTCTCAATAGAGGTCTCCCACGTTTGAGATTCGTCGGCCGGGATGGCAAAAAAACAGTGTCAAAGGGCAGCGCTTTATGAAAACTTGTACGTTGCTCGGATTTAAAGTGAGGTTCTGATAAGAAATAAATTCCCTGCCGTCTCCCTACAAGGCTGTTGCACTAACCTATTGATTTACTCCGCTTTCAGCCGCCCAAGAAGATGACTCTGGCTCAGAAAACTCTGGCCAAAGTGGACAAGTCTGGCATGAAGACAATGTCCGCCTTCTTCAGCCCCAAGGTGAAGGCGGAGAGGAAGTGAAGGCCACACAGTATACCCACGGGCCTTCCTGTGTAGGAGGGCCTTGTGTTTTTCTAAGAAATTAAAATAATCTATATCTCTATTTTTTTGCGTTCACTGGGTTGTGTTCATGCATCACTGTTGTTTCAGAATGGGACTTGATTTCATTCCTTTGAGAAGGTTTTGATTTACCGTTTGCGGTCTGAGTTGAAACCAAAGCAAATGATGGGTGGATCATGTAAAATATATCTGTGACTGGCAGTTGACAGGATTATGGTTTCTTGAAGGTAATCTGTTTAAACTCCATTGAGCCCGGTCGACTGGATTCCATTTAACCTGTATGACAGTGACACTGCCACACAAGGCCATTAATGAAACAGGAACCAAGGAGTAAGAGGTAACTTTATTTGTCTTCTCATGGTGTCTAACACACAGGCACTGCTTCCCCATGAAGCCCTACCTCTCACGTGAGTGTAACCAAATGGTTGAGCTCATCTACCCTACATGATCGAGGCTTAGCAGTTTTGTTCAGCATATTGGCTACTGTATATTTTTGTCGTCAAAATTCAATACAAAAACATGAAACGTCGTCGGAACCGTTCAAACAATGTTCTACGGCATTATGATACAAAATAATCATGGCAATGGGAATAAGTAGCAGCAACTCCTTGGCCCTACTGCTTCTTTAAATTGGGCTTGAAGCGTAACGTCTGGAAGGCGCTCTCAACCACCTTGGGCAGGTGGATCGGGTTCCTCTGCAGCCGCAGTCGACTGCTTGTGGAGCCGCTGGAGCTTTTCTTCTTGGAGGCGCTGCCACGGCCAGGCGCGGGAGGAGCCGCTTTCTCTCGGGACCCCTCTGCCACTCTGGGCACGCGCATGACCCAGTTGGAATGGAGGTCGTGCTCTTTGGAGCTTGACGCCACTATGTAAACACACAACACGACAGCACCAAAATTGAGACAGAACGACGCCAACACACCGCTTATACGTCCAATTTCAAACAAAGCAAACAAAATGTATACAATTTTAACCTACCAATAAAGTCTACGTCCGCGTTGCCGTCGTCGGCGGGCGGTTTGCGCGCCCGATCCGCGTCGCAGCTGTCGATGACCGCATCGAAGTATTGCAAAGTGTCGTCCTCGTTCGGAAACGGAGGAGCAGAGGGTCTGACACTTGATCTCTTGGGTTTATTAATACGAGAAATGGTTAGAGCATGGTTAATTACTTTCCATATGTTAATTACAATTAGGGCATTTAGCAGACGCTTTTATCCAAAGCGACTTACATCGGTTAATACACACATTGACACACCGACGGCAGAGTCAACCATGCAAGGCGATGGCCAGCTCGTCAGGAGCAGTTAGGGTTAAGGGTCTTGCTCAGGAACACATCAACACTCAGCTAGAAGGAGCTGGGGATCGAACTAGCAACCTTTACAAGGCAACTGCTCTACCTCCCGAGCTAAGCCGACCCGATTTGTTAAGCGGGTGCACTTTCGTCAGAAAATAGGTCAAACTGTGTATTTAAGTGTGTAAACTAATGTAAAGTCGAGTTTTCGTAATCTACTTGTCTCTTACCTGCGCGTGCTTGGGAGGCGGGGGCGGCGCCGCTCTCTTCTTGGTCGACACCGAGGCCTTTAATTCACTGCTGGTCAGGTCGTGGACGCTCCTCGTGTATTGCCGTCTCAAAGCCACGAGTTCTTCCAAGTATTCCAAGCAGTTCTGGTTCTGCGAGTAGAGCCATATTTGATCCTCCTGCCTCTGGTAGTAATACAAGGCGGTGGTGGACTCGATGCTCACGGAGCTCTTGCTCCTCTTTAAGGTCGAGTTCGGGGCCGTCTGGGTCTTCTCCCCGATCACCAGCATGGAGGTGCTGCGGACCAACCGCACGGTGCAAGCGTTGTGGTAGTCCTGTCTGCTGCGAAGGCCGTGCTCATGAGCCCTGTGCCCGTGATAGTTGGGACGAAACACATTATTCACCTTTTTGAACATCCCTCTCATTAGAAGTTCCTACACAGCACTGACGAGACATGGAGATCGCTTTGTTCCCTCGGTGAATTCATCCATCCTGTTTGGGGTAGCCTGTAGTGTGAATCTAGCTCCCTGGAAGCCTATACCGGACGGATCGCTTTGAGATGATCACTGTCCAGGGTGCTGAAGTCACGACCTCAGCATATCGCCAACAACACATCCTCTGAGCTGTTGCGAGTTTGGGCTGTGGTTTGCGTCATAGCAACGGGTAACTCGATAGCCGTATCGCTGTCATTACTATTGAGCAGCTCTTTCGTGTCGGATATCCTCCTATACTCACTTGGACCAAACCAAATAGGGGGAAATTGTCTAGGTCAAAAATATCCACCATCATCCATTACGCTTGTGGCAAAATGTCTATGGAAAATACTCAATACTGGCCTTTTACACGATAGGCAATTTCTAGGAAGAGCTGTGGAATAACAGAAAATTGCAAACCACGCATAAGTTAGTCTTCTTAATTTGAAGGCCTATACTTTGCAAGCACACTCAATCTATTCTATAAAGAGTGCACCTGAGTTTTGGCAGATTTAGAAATGGTAATGTCTGTCAAGGCTTTCCGGGCCTTATTAATAATCAAACATGTCTCTAGTTTCAGGCCCTTCTGTTGTAGGCCTATAGGGTAGTCTGCCAAGCCAGCAAAAGTTTAAAAGAGACTTTTAATTGAAGGAGGCATTCACAAGATGCTGACTGGGTACTTTTACTTTTTGAAACTAGACAGACCCAACAGAACTTTTCTTATCACTTTAGCTTCTTATAGAAAACATGAAACTGAACCGAAATGCTAATGATTATAAGCTAATGACATTCAAAAGAGTTCCAAAACACTGTCAAAGAGAGCTTCCCGTTAATGAAACAAAGGACTCCTCCTTTTGTGAATGCATTGTTAAAAAAGAATGTCGACCATTTAGTCACAGTTTTTACACTGAATACAGCTCTTAGTTAAAAAACAACATTAATAATACACATTAAATGCTCTATACCATAACGACAAATGTCAATGTAACTACCTCCTGAAATATTCAATTCTCAAAAGGACTTCATGTGTCTTTCGCCCAACCATACTCTCTCTTCTGCTTTTCAGAATAACACCTGCATATTTTTACAGAGAAACCCAACAAGTGTGGTTGGTTTTTTTAAAACGAAAGGGCTGAGGAGCTATAATGGCAATGCTTACGTGTAACTTTCTCAATTCCTCATGGGCATCTATATAACACACCCCTCCAAGGCTGCCCCAGTCTGTCTGCCACACACAACGTCTGTTTCAGCAAATGTAGTAGATGACTTGCCTGTCCACATCTTAACATTGTGAGAAGGGATTTGTTGCTCTTTTTAAGGTATGAGCATTGTTCTTCATGTACTGAATATTTTTGTTTGTTTGTAAAACCTTGACGGTTTCTATGACTCTGTCCTCAGGGGTTCCTGTGTACGGCGATGTCCCTTGTGTAATTGGATTTTACAACTACACAGAAATAAAATTTAACTGAATTGAATTGAATTGAATTGATGTTTGTGTCTATAGGCTAACATGTGCTCCTTCTTGCAGCCATGCTGTGTGAGAGCAGACTTTGGATTCTGGCCTACAGTCGAGTAGAGGAAGTGGCCTCCACACCTCCAGAGAGTGTCCTTCGGAGCCCCACCTGGCAGGGAACTCATAGAGCTGCTGCTGCCGCTGCCTGTGTCATGCCCGCCTCCACGCGCCGATCCTCCAGAGTCCCTCGGAGAGATTCCCCACCCCCGGACATGGGATCATGGTCGCGTTTTTTGCCATTTGATCGCAGTTCCATGAGCGACCCTCCCGTGGGCTCCAGGGGCCTTGGGAGGGGACACATCTCTCCGGAGGTGGAGATCCCCCGCCAGGAAGGCTCCGTCAGCGACGGCCCCTTCCTGGTGCCCGCCTCTTGTCAGCTCATCTGCCAGAACTACAGCGACCTCTGCATCCGAGGGGACCAGGTGCTGCCCCTCTCCTCCCAGAGCACTCGGGACCCCCTGCTGGGGGCCGACACCAAAGCCGTCGGACCTTTCCTCCAGTCCTGCGACGTCCTCCGGGAGGTGGAGGATTCCCTCCCGGAGCAGAGCTCCCAGGCCGGGCCGCTGCGCCTCCTGCCCAGGAGGACGGGGTCCAACCGCTGGAGACAAGGCAGCGGGCGCGACCTAAGCTTTTTATTCCACGGGCGAGAGGGGCCCTTCACCAACTCCCTGCTCAACTGCTACCTGGAGCACAAGCTGCTGGACCTGAACCAGCAGTACATACTAGAGAACATGGCCCGGGACCAGGCCGGCGGCCCGTACTCTGACCCGCCGTACCCCTTGATGGCCTCGGAGCTCATTCTGACCAGCCTGGACCAGCTCACCCAGCAGCTGAGCCGAGAGCGCCGCCTGGAGGCCGGCCTGGCCAAAGACATGGTGATCAGCTGCTTCCTGCGGGTGGCCAGCGACATGTCGGGGGAGATCAGCACCCCCATGCTGCAATTCTCTGAGGACCCCCCGGTCCCGCAGGCGGAGGAAGCTCTTTGCGAGGAGGAACTGGACAGACCTGCCCAACTGGCCCAGGACTTGGGCTAGAGGGAGGTCTTGTGTGATCACTGCTGAGATGCATGTTGATCGTCACGCCACAACAGGGATGGTGACACAGTGTGAATAACGTTTGCAGAGGCATTGGGCTGAAATAATTATTTGTGTCCATCTCTCTCTCTCTCTCTCTCTCTCTCTCTCTCTCTCTCTCTCTCTCTCTCTCTTTCTCACTTCTCTCTCTCTCTCTCTCTCTCTCTCTCTCTCTCTCTCTCTCTCTCTCTCTCTCTCTCGCTCTCTCTCTCTCTCTCTTTCTCACTTTCTCTCTCTCTCTCTCTCGCTCTCTCTCTCTCTGGCCATCTCTCTCTCCGCCCCTCTCTCTCTGTCTCTGTCTCTCACTCTGTCTCTCGCACTCTCTGACCCTCTCTCTCTCTCTCTCTCTCTGAACCTCTCTCTCTCTCTCTCCCTCTCTGAACCTCTCTCCCTCTCTCTCTCTCCCTCTCTCGATGTCTTCCTCTGTCTCTCCCTCCCTTTGTCTATTTCTTTATCTCTTTCTCTGTTTTTATATATATATATAGCGGTGAAGCAAATCTAGCTGCATATTTTTGCTGTGCATCATCAATGATGAATTCTTAACCTTGGTTCTGAGTGCGGGGGAAAAACAACTGCATTTTGGTCAGAAAGGAGTGTTCTTTTGTACATTTCATTGCAGTTGAGTTGAAGGTTGCAGTGCACTTGGTGTTTTGTTCTGTCTCTAGTTCCAGACATGGATTTAACACGTACCCCTCTTACACCAAATAGACATTGGTGTTGTGTAAGCAGGCGGGTCTGCTTGAATGAGGAGACCGGTCTGGACAGATGTGAGACAATAGGACACAGAGAACAGTAAGAGAATAAGAGTTGAACGAGGGATGTTGTACAGCTGTTTTTGTCTTTTTGAAAGTATTGACAAAGTAAATTATTTTGAAATATTATATCTCGTCACGTATTTCATATATTTATTGCTTTTGATCGATTATGAATAAGTATGTTAAATGCAGTTCAGAAAACGTTCACAAGGAGGAGCATTTTCACAATTGATTAGCATTTCTTTATTGATTCTTTATTGATCTTCATTGAACGCACGCACGCGCGCGCGCGCCACACACACACACACACACACACACACACACACATACACACACACACACACACACACACACACACACCCCAAGCAATTGTTACTTCCCTATTCCTTTATTGCCCGTAGTACCTTCTGTCTGTTCCAAGTCCTGATCTCTTCAGCCGGTGAAACCTCCACCTTGACTCCATCTGGCTAATGGTTTTTATCACTGAGCGGCCGCCACATTATCTATGATGTGGTCAGGCCTGGCTCATAAATCTGTGGCATGGTAGCCGCCAAGCGCTATTGATAAAAATCCCTCTGCTCAAAACATTATACCTCGCCTGTCGCTCGGTGCCTTCTGCTTTTTGGATACGGTGTCATCACAGTTAGAAATAGCCCCCAAAAAATTAAAAGTCCCAAAAAATATATGCTGTTGTTATTCTCTGACATTTCCCACAGTTTAAGCCCCTTGAACGTTCCTCCACTACCTTGGCATAGCGGTGGCTCTGGCCAACCGTGGCCCTTTGAGACGGCGGATCAGAGACTGATCAGCTTCCATGTTTCCTCTTCAAACAGACGGCAGGCGAGGAAAGCATGTTTATACCAGAGCCCGGCTCTGTGAGCCGTTGAATTCTCAAGGACACGCAGACATGTGTTCAGTGTTTTTTTTTTTACCTCGCTCTAGATGGAACCTTCCGGGTATATGTTAGGTTGGATCCAAGCCCTGTCAAGACCCTAACAGAACCCCCCACACACACACACACATAAATATGATATGCCACCGTCAGGGGCCCAATGTTAGGACCCTATTCAAACAAACTGATTTCCCCAGGCCTTGGGGATTACAAGGACCAGACGTCCTCTGTAGCTGGGAGATGTAGCGATGTCTGGAGGTGACGGTGTAACGTGCTGCTGCCTCACACAGAGTTAGAATACATCTGCCCTGCTTTCATAGTGATGCATCGTTTTATTCCTTTCTTTTTAAAAGACGGTAAACAAAAGTTTCATTTTTTGAATGAAGAACAAGGTGTAGAGAGAGGAAAACAAGAGGAAGAGGAGGATGAAGAAGAGGAAGGAGAAGACGAAGGATACCAAAGCTCATCTCCAGCGAGCGGATGAGCCTCGCTGAACTGCAGCGATGGAGTGGCTTTCAGGTGGTTCATAAAGTAATTTCCTCCTCACAAAGAGCTTTCTACATGGAGGTCAATGGAAGCGAGGACACAAGATTTCATATCGAATCCAAGGTTTCACTGACTCTGACTGTTGCGGCTTTATTGCTCTGTGCTGCTCTTCACCGGTTTGACATTGCTTAAAAACCTTTTAGTATATAGGAATTGAGACGGTCAGCGTGCAGTTTACCCATAAGCCTAAATTATCTTTGTAATAGCCGATTAAATTATATAAAACTCGCTCTGCGCGGCCTTGCGTAAAAGATTATAAATGAAACCGGCTTAAAGTCAGATGCCTAACAGAATTTAAATAAAACAACGTAATTGTGCGTGGTTCACATGGAAATGCAAAAGGAGGCCACGGAGACAAAGGCCTCAAAGACCGAGGCATTGAGCCCCCCTGGTTAGTGGGTTTATTGGAAAAAAACATGAAAACACAACACAATTCATCCTGACAACCTCGAGAGAAACTGTTTGTTTGAGGTTTACAAACACCACCGCCCCGCACACGGCTGACTGACACGGCAACACGACGCGGACGTGGTAGGTGGACGGGCCTGTGTGTGTGGAATACGGGTGAACACACATTTCCTGGTAAGTTAGTGGCTCAAGGTCGCTCGGAGCCCGCGGCTGAGTGAATGACCTTGGCTGAGCCGGAGCCGACGGAGAGAGACCTTGGGAGACAGCGGGGCAGCGGGACCTGGCTCTCACACAGCCCGTGAACATAATGCGATAAAGTGCGGCTATATATCACTCCGCAGAGCAGTCTACCTATATGAATGTAGGAGGGCATGCAGTGGAGCTCTCCCCCCTCCCTCTCTCTCTCTCTCTCTCTCTCTCTCTCTCTCTCTCTCTCTCTCTCCCTCTCTCTCTCTCTCTCTCTCTCTCTCTCTCTCTCTCTCTCTCTCTCTCTCTCTCTCTCTCTCTCTCTCTCTCTCTCTCCTTCTCTCTCTCTCTATCTTTCTCTCCCTTCTCTATCCCACCTCTCTCTATTTAAATATATTTGTGTGTGTGGTGTGTTTGATTGTGCGTGTGTGCATACCTGTGTCTGTGTGTGTGTGTGTGTGGGGGGGTGGTTCTGGGGGTGTCTTCACAGATAGGGAGCAGCGTGAGTCACTCACCGAATTAGTAAGTAGGGTTGGGAGCTGTTATGATGTTATGAAGCTCCCGCACGGCTTGCTAAATTCCCTCTGCGAGGTACATTTATATATATCTATGTAATCCAAAGGTACACACACGGCTGCTGGTATACGGGGGGCCCCCATGTTAGTAGCCTGGGAAGAATCCTTCTGTGGCTCCTGTGGGCTTCAGTCTCTCTCCACTAGTGGAGTTGCCATGGTGAAGGTAGAAGTAAAAAGGATTTTAAATAGTTTATTTAGGCAAGAGAGATAAGCCCTCTGTGCGTGTGGATGCATTGCGTATTCATATCAAGCTTGTGCGTGTTTAAAAAATATATTTTAAATATTAATTTCTGACAATTATTTTGGTTTACGAATCTGGCTTTGCTCGACTGGATACATAGAGGAGAGAGAGATGAATGGACCTGCCTCCATTTCTTCAAAAAGCACAAGAGGTGAAAGTATAAGCAGACTGGTGCCAGCTCCATTTGTAACCCTGGACGAGGTGAGCAATATGCCCTTCTATACACTTCCATATTTTACCAAGAGGACAGCCTCCGTGTTGGTTTTTCCAACAACTGCTTTGAGGTGCTATATCTGCAAGCTAAAAATCGTTCATCAAAATACATTTTAAAATACAACAAATTGTGTATCTTTTTGAGGTTCGTCCATGACCTTAAAATTATAGCATCAGTATGAAATCCTGAACGACCAAAAGAAGGGGCCGCATACTAGAACACTTTTCCCTATGGAATAAAAAATACATAAAACTACAAATAGGAGTGACACAGGTCTCAGCCTCATTCACAAACCCTCAATAGACCGTTTTCACAGAGGTGTCATGGTAGATAAAGCACAGGTGTTACTCCTAACACTAGTAATGGGTCTGCCCCTCTGATGTATCAGCGCCGTCACAGGTAGTAGACTAAAGAGAGTCCACTTTGAACACGCTGGTTCACACGCATAAATGAAACACCTGCCGACCTGCCTCGTGTTAATGCCGGGGGCTACATCTGTGTCTGCCCTGCTGTGACATCTCTGAGAAAAGGGTTGACGTCAATGCGGGTTAGCTTCACTCTACCCTTATGTAAAAAAGTAGCAGCCCGTAATAATTAGCCTCATCAGCGACACTTGTAAAGCGTTTCAAGTGTTTGTAAAGCTCTTTGAAAAGGATCCCATTATTAAAATTGTGCAGTGAGAAAAGGAGAAGTGTAATGGTGTACAAGATGGTCAGAAAGACCATTAACCTAAGAGTCCTTAAGCAGGGATGAAAAGAAAAACACACACCCAGGTGAAGAGTGTTAATTAGTTAGAGCAGGTGACGGTAAGAAGATAGCCGGGGCAGCTGGGAAGGACAGGGCAGTTGGCAGTAGGCCACCACAGACCTGTGACAGAGGCAAGACAACCTGAAGAAACAGGTCCACTACTGCATGACATCACTCGACATGGGTCAGAACAACAACCATGATCTCACTCAGAGCTCCACAATGCAGGGCAAAACGGCAGTTAAAAAACAACTCCAAATGACTCACAGTGTCCTAATTCATTTCCCAGAGGGCACCTTGTCTGCAACTTTAGACATTAGACTAGCATACGCCCTGATTAACGATGAGGAGGGACCTTTGAGATGAGTCTGAGAATAACAATTTTTAATTGTGCCTTACTTTTTTTTTTTTACTTTTACTTTGAAATTCTGCGAAACCCCTCTTCTGCTCAGTGCTTGTTTGCATGTTTTTATTACTTCAGGACAAACCCTGTCCCAAATACTGTATTTAGACAAAGGACGGCATGGCAGTGGGGAATTAAACAGCTGTTGAACCTTGACCTAATTTTTTAAGAGTTTCGATTAAACAGTATATGACATCTCTCATAATAACAATTATAATTATAATAATAATAAATGTATTAATAAAATGAATAATAGCAATGGGCTGTGGGAGCTCCTTACGATGTTGTTATCTTCGTCTCTGGCAGCTGTCCTCTGACCATCTGGGCTGTTCTGACGGTCTGGCCCCTCCTTCCAGCCTCCCTAACCTTCCCTGTCTCCTCTAGCATCTCCACCCACCATCCATCAATCCACCTGCTTGACTGACATTGTAGTGTCTTTGACCAATCGGTCCTGGGTACCAGTCAACATCCCATTCATTACTGTGCTAGTGTTTATATATACAGTAAAGTTCAACCACCCCAATCCATAACCAGCGTTTTAGGATTATCTGGCAGAGGTCACACAGAAACACAGA
>NC_079431.1:13714485-13731425 GCF_026213295.1 Gadus chalcogrammus
GAGCCCGTGGGCTTTCCAGTGGAGAATAGCTTTTGCCAGGAGTAGGTCATTAAAAAAAATAAAAACAAGAGAGGGAGAAAGAGAGAGAGAGAGAGAGAGAGAGAGAGAGAGAGAGAGAGAGAGAGAGAGAGAGAGAGAGAGAGAGATAGAAAGAGAGAGAGAGAGGAGCGGGGGGGGGGGGCTTTACAAGGGGAAGGTCTGCCCCATGCGGGGTATGTGTCAAGTTGGCTGTGAGAGAGAGAGAGAGAGAGAGAGAGAGAGAGAGAGAGAGAGAGAGAGAGAGAGAGAGAGAGAGAGAGAGAGAGAGAGAGAAAGAGGGAGAGGGAGGGATAGAAAAAGAGTTTGAGAGTGATTATTTGACCAGAGAAAAAATATGTTTACCTTCTTCTCTTATTAACCATTTTCATATGTTTCGAAATACATTCAGTTTTCTCATTTCTCTGTAAACCTGGTGCTCAAGTGTAATGCATTATATAGACCAAGAGAGACAGAGCTAGACAGAGAGAAAGAAAGAGCTGGAGGAGGGAGGGTCAAAGAAATAGAGCGAGAGGGAGAGAGAAAGAAAGATAGAGCGAAGGAGAAAGAGAGAGCAAGGGATAAAGAGAAAGAGAGAGATAAAGGGAAGAGAGAGACTTAAGTCCTTTCGAGATCCCTCAATATATAACCCTAATGACATCTGTCATCAAGCCGGCTTTGCCTTTTTACCACAGAACCAAAGATGGCAACTTAATGACCCCAATGTGTGCTTGTACATCTCATGCTGGCATTCCCCAAACAGAGGCCTTACGGGTAACACAACAGCGTCAGCATCTAGTGCACGCGTTGGGCGGCGGCATTGTTTTCTGCTGCTGCTAAATACCCTAGTTCCTTCCTCAGATATGTTTAAAAAACCCTGATGGTGGATGGACACATAACAAGTCATCAAAACGTGATCGGACTTGAGGAACAGTCCAGAGAAGGCAACGCAACAGGCCTGTGGATACCTAATCCACAACATTATTGCAGTCTTGAAATCTCCTTTGAAAACCCCTCCTGCTAGTTTCTTGTTGACGAGTAGCGCGACAATAAGCCGTGAGCTAGGTGTTTACGTCAGCCCTGCTGCGTGGAAGGGGTAAAGGACTTGCTTATCACCGCCCCGGCCTTTAACGTCATATTTCAGTTCCCTGAAAGAGACGGAAGACGAAGGAGCAGCTGGAAATTCGGAAGCCCTGTTGTGTGTGACAAAGAGGGAAAAACACAGAAACAACTTACATGAACATCAGCGAGAGATTGATGGGGGGGGGGGGGGGGGTAGAGAGAGAAGAGGGGAGTGGGGGGAGAGAGAGACGAAGAGATAGAGAAGAACTGAAGAGAAGGATGAACATAGAGAGACAGAGAGAGAGAGACTAGGGTGATAGAGGGTGAGACAACAAGAGAGAGTGAGACAGAGAGACATTGAGAGAGAGGAGAATGAAGACAGTGCGACAGCAAGAGAGAGGAAGACACAGAGAGAGAGGAGAGGATTATAACGAGTAAGAGGCACAAAAAGAGAAAAAGAGAGTAAGAAGATAGAGCCAGACAGAGAGAGCAAGCAAGAAAGAGACGACTGAGAGAAAGGGAGAGGGGAGGAGACGAATGGAGTGAGACAGAGAGAGTTAGAAGAGAGAGAGCAAGAGCGAGGGGTAAGAGACGGAGAAAAGAAGATAAAGAGAGAGAGAGAGAGAGAGAGAGAGAGAGAGAGAGAGAGAGAGAGAGAGAGAGAGAGAGAGAGAGAGGCAGAAGTGAAGAAAGGGCAGCAGCTCTTTTCTCTGAGCGTGTGTTCTTTTCTCAACAAGACATAATGTAATCTCTCCTTGAGATGGAGAGCATTTTTTTTATAACCTGCACTGGCTAGGCCTTGAGCAGTGGAAGAGACAGGTAGAGCGAAGGCTGTTTATACCAAACCGACCTTGGTATAAACATGTGAAAAATCTCTCTCTTTTCTCTCTTCAGTAAATCAATACAAAGACATTTTCTCTGAACAATGTTCTGGCACTACTGCAAAAGTTTTTCATTCTGCCTTGGTTCGCGGCTGCGTCCTTATCCCTGCTACTTTATGAATGCCGGCAGCCACTCAATGCCACTCTTTCTCCCAACCAATGCTAACCTTTCATGAAGACCATGGTGCCGGAATGCACGGGGACTGTGGTTGAGTTCCTTTGTGACGGGAATGGCCCAAAGAAGAAGTGCATGACTTTGGTTCAACTTTTATTTATTTTTGCCTCGGGGCACCGGGTTCCTGTTTATTTCATATTTTTATCTTTCTGATTCCGAGCGTTTCGGAAATTGTCTGAGCGTCTCTCTCGGTGCCTCTTTCTTCCTCCTCTGCCTTGCTTTTTGCCCCTCTCTAGATCGCTCTGTGTTTCGGATGCTGCCCGGGAAGCTGCGGACCCCGACCCCGCGCCTCTCAGGAGCAATTAAGATAAACACGCTCATTCCTCTGCTCATTCCTCCCCTGTCCGACACTCACAACTTCCATAGCTACGGTTCCCCGCACCCTTCCGAATTCAGCTTCCTCCTCCCTCTTCCTCCTCCTTCCCCCTCCAACCTCCACCTTCCTCTTACACCACGTCCTCCTCCACCTCTTCCATCTCTTGCTCCTCCTCTTCCTTCCACACCTCCTCTTCCTCCTCCTCCCTTCTCCTCCTCCACCTCCTGTTTCTCCTCCTCCTTCTCCTCATCCTCCTCCACCTCTTCCTCCTCCACCTCTTGCTCCTCCTAATCTTCCTCCTCCACCTCCTCCCTCTTCCTCCTCCCCCTTCTCCTCCTCTTCCGCCTCCACCTCCTCCTCCTCCTCCCTCTTCCTCCTCCCTCTTCCAGCTCCTTCTTATCCGACTCCACCTCCTCCTCTTCCTCCTCCACCTCCTCCTCCGATTCTCATCCTCCTCCACCTCTTCCTCCCTTTTCCCTTTCCTCCTCCTCCTTCTCCTCCACCTCCTCTTCTCCTTCCTCCTTTGGTGACAGATGCAAGGAGAGCGTTGAGTCATGACATCATAATTCAAAGGCTCCTGTTTTCACGGTTAAATCAATAACAGTGTGTCCGAGTCAAGGTTGGAGCCTGGCCTTCACAGCTCAGCACACAGCCCTCCATTCTCATAGAAAATCATATAAATTGTCCCTAAAATAATTAAGCCTTCAGATCCGTCTGTAGCCTATTTTTTACCGGCCCCCTGCCTGATAAACGGCACCGCCGCCCCAAGTCAAGGTAAATGCTGAGAATGGAACTGAGATTTGATACCTTGGCTCTCTCTGTTTCTCTCTCTCTTTATTCCTCTGTCTCTCATCGGTGCACAATGTATGCACACACCCTGCATTCTTTGTCTCTCTATTTCGACCAAACGGAATGCCGTTGAAGAGGAATATTAGGGAGGTGGTTGTTTCCTGACCAAAACAATGTTTCCTCGTGTGCTGTAGAAACACAGGTACATTCTGGCACTCAACAGATTTTTTTTTACTGATTTTGAGATTTTATCTTTAATCCTGTGTTAAGTATCACAAAGCATTACAGCCATATTTATATCGACCTATTCGAGACCAAACAAAGGCACGGGCGTGTGTTTGTGTCGACATTGGTTTGTGTGCTTGCGTGTGTGTGCGTGCGTGCGTGCGTGCGTGTGCGTGTGTGTGTGTGTGTGTGTGTGTCTGTGTGTGTTGGGGGGGTAGTCGGGGAGGCAGTGGGCGGAGCCGGGGCGCGGCCTAAACTTGGAGGTGGAATATGTAAAAAATTTAAACAAGTTCTCATCGCACGAGGACAGACGGGAGCAAATATAAATGTGCTGCCGTTCCCGCGAGGCTATCAGGGGCTCAGAAAAACAGCACCCTCTGTCACTGACCTCCGACGGGCTTCAAAGACACCGCCAGGCGGGCATCGCGCGCCTCAATCCCCCATGTAGAGCTGCCAACTGCCATGGCCACTGTCGAGGGCTGCCACTGTCGGGGGGCCGCCGGTGGCCGGAACAACAGCAGCATCCTGTACAGCATTCTGAAGAGTGACAGCCTGCTGTCGAGCGACGAGCACCCGCAGCAGCACGCGCTGCATCACCTCGTGCACAAGACCACCACCACCTCGTCGTCTACCTCCACAAGCTCTTCTTCTTCTTCCGCCCCGACTGCGCTGCTCGAGCTCCGGCAACAGGCTTGCTCGTGCAACTCCACGCGGCGTCGCGGGATTCTTCGCGCCCCGCAGGTCACTTGCAAAGCGGCGTCCGCGGTGCTCGTGAAGACGATACGCTTCGTGAAAAACGTGCCGTGTTTTCGCGAGTTACCGGAGGACGACCAGCTGGTGCTCGTGCGGAGCGGGTGGGCCGCGCTGCTCGTCTTGGGGCTCGCGCACGACCGGGTCGATTTCGAGACGACGGAGACGGTGGAGCCCAGCATGCTGCAGCGCATCCTCACCGGGTTACCGGACAGGCAGAGCGAGGTGGCGCCGGCCGAGCCGAGCAGGGGTGTCGCGGCCGGGGTCTGCCTAGTGGACATCCAGGCTATCAAAGCGTTCCTGAAGAAGTGCTGGACTCTGGATATCAGCACTAAGGAGTACGCGTACCTGAAAGGAGCCGTTCTCTTCAACCCTGGTGAGCACACGTCTCAAGCTGTATTATCTGTCGTTGGAGAACTTCTATAATTGAATCGATTTTGTGTGACGTTTAATCAGATATACCGATGACCCAACGAAATGTCTTTCTCCAAGACCCTTGACTTTCGACTGCTCTTTCATTCTGATCCCTCGGCACCCCCCCCCCCCCTCTCATACCATCCACACCCCCCCCACCCCCCGGTTTCCCCCCATTCCCCATCATCTCCGTCTCCTGTCCAGACGTGCTGGGCTTGCGCTGTCTGCACTACATACAGTCGCTGCGGCGGGAGTCGCACCAGGCGCTCAACGAGCACGTGAAGCTCATCCACCGGGAGGACAGCACGCGCTTCGCGAAGCTGCTGATCGCGCTGTCCATGCTGCGCGCAATCAGCCCCCCGGTGGTGGCGCAGCTCTTCTTCAAGCCCGTGATCGGCGCCGTCAACATGGAAGAGGTGCTGCTCGAGATGTTCTACGGGAAGTAGCCCGGAAGAAGGGCGTGCGCGCGGACCAAAGGGCGGGAAAGAGGGGAGAGAGTGTGTGTGTGTGTGTGTGTGTGTGTGTGTGTGTGTGTGTGTGTGTGTGTGTGTGTGTGTGTGTGTGTGTGTGTGTGTGTGTGTGTGTGTGTGTGTGTGTGTGTGTGTGTGTGTGTGTGTGTGTGTGTGTGTGTGTGCCGTGGGAGGTGAGGAGGGCGGGGGGATTGCGTTTATGAGTTGTTATATGGACTGTAAATATCAAACCACGAGATTATGACGACAGGAAATGAGCGATTAGATGAAAGCCAGCCTTGAATAGATCTTTTAAGACTGCGATACTTCATCAAAGCACACAAAGAGTTGTGTTTGTCCGTGTACGTGCACGAATCATTGTGTGTGTGTGTGTGTGTGTGTGTGTGTGTGTGTGTGTGTGTGTGTGTGTGTGTGTGTGTGTGTGTGTGTGTGTGTGTGTGTGTGTGTGTGTGTGTGTGTGTGTGTGTGTGTGTGTGTGTGTGTGTGTGTGTGTGTGTGTGCATTGGTTCGCGAAGGCCATTGACTCAATGATGCAGAGAGAGAAAACAAATAAGGTGGAGCTGCTGGAATTCATAACTTATTTCTTTTTGTATAAGATATTTTTGTATAATAAAACGCTAAACAGTTTTTTGTGCTGTTCTCCTTGTAGAAAAGGTGGTGGTGAAAGCTCTGACACTCCTCAAAGGGCCAATTCGTGTTAAAAACATCCAGTAGATATGTGTCCCATGGTAGGCCTAATCATGTCTCAAACGGACAATCTGAGATGTAGAACAATGCACTGGAAACATGCAAAATGAAAATGTTTTGAATATACCGGTAGTTCTACACACACACACGCACACACACACACACACACACACACACACACACACACACACACACACACACACACACACACACACACACACGCACACTTGTTATTGTGCTGTTATGAAGGCCAGTTCATACAAGGACATGCAGTGGTTAGTGTGATGATGGTAAAAACCCTGGTGAACTGCCATATTTAGCCACAGGAGGGCAGCATAACTCCACATAAACTCCAATGAAAATACACACACAGAGACAAATACACACACTATTGCCTCAGGGAATGTTGCAATTGTCCCTCTAAATCTGGTCATTATGGTCTGGATTTTGCAGAAAAGCCAGAGGCAAAAAAAGATTTACATGCTGAAAAAAGTGAATCGTCTTGGTAAAGCAGGATGAATCGCTGCCAAGTCGACGACTTGCTTCCATTTGGAAGTGTAATGGATCCTTCATCTCACATACAAGGCAAGAGGCCGTATCAGGGTCAACGTGTTTTCCTTAACCACAGCGAGAGAAAACAAGGTGAGGTTCTCGAAATAGTCACCATTTGGAAGAGAGACCGGCTATACCTCCATGTTTCCTTTGGTTTGTTTCTGGCTTGTGCTGAGAAGGTGGCGCAGTAGGGATTAATGGGTTGTTCGTGATAGCCAACCCAGATTGATTGAGTTTAGGGCTGAATTAATGCATATACGATGCAGGGCAGCTATCGGCGGACCAATGAGGTCCTGGGTTTAATTCAGAGACAAAGGGATAAATACTAAATAAATATACTCTGAAGGAAGGCAAGGGAAGCATCTGGCCTTATGTGTGCACTGCTTCAAAGTGAACATTGGTTTGACTCTGGGTTAGAACAAGTCAAAATCCACAAGCATAATTCACATCGTTACATTTGAAGTCCATAAAAAGTTAATGTTGCCATTGGAGTTACATTGCATCTGCTCAAACTGCATTCCATGTTTTTGCCCCACCTGGTGGTCTAAAATGAAATAACAGAAATATATATGACATGGACACACACACACACACACACACACACACACACACACACACACACACACACACACACACATACACACACACACACACACACACACACATACACACACACACACACACACACACACACACACACACACACACACACACACACACACACACACACAGAGACACACACACACAGACACACACACACACACACAGACAGACAGACAGACAGACAGACAGACAGACAGACAGACAGACAGACAGACAGACAGACAGACAGACACACACACCCATGCACACACACGCACACACCTACCCCCCCTCCTCCCGCTCCCTCTCGATGGGGCCTATTTTCTTTCCAATTAAGTTCTTAATTGCTCTGGATAATAAAGAGTCCATTAATCCCGTGTCTGCTAATAAAACTCCAGCTGTCAGGCGCGGGGCTGCCAACCCGACAAAGTCACCAGCTCTATTTCAAATTGACACAGTGTCTGCTGCGGCTCCTCCTGTTGTGTGTGTGGGTGCATGTCTGTGGGTCTGCGATTATGTATGCATTTGGGCGTGTGTATGTGTACAAGCGTTTTTGTGTTGCGTGTGTGTGTGTGTGCGTGCGGTTTTGTGTGTTTGCCGCCCACTGTTTGTCTTTATGAAGGCATCCGGAGAGATGTTCACAGTACAGTTTCCTTTTCCCAAGAGATGGCACTGTTTGCTTTTTGACAAAACAGTGTGTGTGTGTGTGTGTGTGCGTGTGTGTGTGCGTGTGTGTCGATTATTTTCCGAGTTAAAGCTGCCGCGGGTCGATTGAGCATCCTTGGCCTTACGCCCGAGAGTTAATCTCAGAATCAGCTCATTCTACCTGTCAGACCACCACTCACGGCCCCTCACTGCAGACGCGTTCACCTTTGTGCTTTACACCAGCCATAAATATGTAGAATTTACGCTTGATGGGAAGGACAATTGCCTTTATAGGTTGAGTGGAACAACACAAAACAACGATCTGTCCAGCAAACCTGTCCGTTTAAGAACTCACACACACACACACACACACACACACACACACACACACACACACACACACACACACACACACACACACACACACACACACACACACACACATGCCTGGCCTTCCATTTACAGGCTCACACACCTGAACGCTTCACGCCACACAAACACACACACACACACACACACGCACACACACACACACACACACACACACACACACACACACACACACACACACACACACACACACACACACACACACACACACACAAATACCTACACACACTCTTGCTCGACTTTAGAACACCAGAAAACGAATATAAGCTTGATTGAGATGCAGCATATGACTTGATGAATGGATTGAGAGATAACATCACATCCAAGTGGTACACGTTTTACAAAAAGCGACAATTGTATTGGATTCAATGCTATTGGATTAAATACTGCTTCTCCCACTGTTGATTTATGTTGGATTAGCTTAGCAGCCATGCATAATTATAGCCATACTTTTCAATAACAAATGTTGAACAAAGTTTAAATGGATACAATTTTGCAATCACATCAATTCAAGCACATCTACACGTTAGGTCAGTAAGTGTAAAGCAATCAATTTTTTCATTTTCAGAGGGGATGAAACTCACCTCAAATGTGACCCGTGAATGTATTATAAGGATTCATTTGAATTAGGAGTGCTTTCCACTCAGGTGATATGGCGGGCCACAGAGGGTAACAATGTGAGAGCGTTGTTCTTTACCAATTTCATAAAGGTTTCACAGCACAAGCAGTGGTAGAGGCTATACGGGTATGAATGGGTTCCCTTACTCCTCATGGGGGCCCACACTGGCCCCTACGTTCTGCCTCATCCGCTGCCAGAACCTGTTTAAACCTGCATTCCTCAGGCTCTGAGACCGGGTCAGGGTCCACTTTCCTAAAGGGGCCCCATGACTTCAGGGCCTCTAAGCCCAGGGGATCCACCAGGCCCCTTCAGAAACCCATCCATTGGCGTGAATGAAATCCCTTTAAAATAGAAGATCTCAAGAATTTCGGGAGACCTTTTTCTCAGAGGAGGTCATCGTATGACCAGCCCAGGTGTTGCTCAAACCACAAAAGAAGGGTATGTTCTCTTTGTCTACCAGGGAACGTTTAGCAGACTAAACAAGTGAAGATACACACATGGACATCGACCATGTGCCCCTGTACATAAAAGCACAGAAATAAATAGGCAGCGTTGGCCTTTTGATTGGCCTTATGTCAAAGTCGTTGCTATTTTCTTTTGAGAGTAAATAACTGCCTGTAAACAAATGAAGGTAAACGGTGGGGAGTTAAATCGGTTAAGAATTAATATATTATGGTGTTGAATTACTTTTTATCACAACGCACTATAACACTATAATATGTAATTTCTTGGTCGATTTCAATGGGTCATTTTTATTCAGGCGTTTATGATCCATTTGATGATTAAATATTAATATGAAAACGACTCATTGAAATCTGTTGAGAAATGTTAACGTCATTGTGTTTTTATCTAGAAAAACCACAGCCCCCCTTGCATTGTTTACAGGCAAATTATGCGTCTATGGTATATTTGCCTATCCATAAAAGTATAAGACCCTTTATTTGTGTTACGAGCAGCATCTTTTTTGGCCTTGGATGACACCTCTGGGAAATATCCCTTGAGAATTTACTTTTTATTTTCTTCCAAATGCAAACGGAGAGCCATCGCCACCAGTGGCAGTGTTTAGTCTTAACCCTGTCCTCTCTTGAGGGACGAGGGTTAAAGTGAGCAGCAGCTGTGGTGGAGTAGTAGATTTCCCATAACAACAAGGGGTTGCTGGAGGTGAGTGACATCCCATAAACCCTCCTCATCCACCCGGCACTGCCCTGATTATTGGGGCTGTTTGGAGACTGGAATCATATATTAGAATTCTGGACACAAGGCCACATGGGTGACTCGACTTTTCATTTCATAGTCTGCCAAGCGGTAGGAGCAGGGGGCAGGAATAACCAATCAAGTCATTACAGGAGAACAGTTTCAGCCAATGGTGAGCCAACATGGCGTGCATGTTACATACTAACAGCATACCCTCAGGCCAAGGTGTGTGCTCGGGGTTGGGATGAAGATAAACGAGAATACTATGAGAGAGAGTGAGAGTACGGTAACGATGGAGGTGGAGTGTGTTAGAGTGTGTTGTGTATGTGTGTGTGTGTGTGTGTGTGTGTGTGTGTGTGTGTGTGTGTGTGTGTGTGTGTGTGTGTGTGTGTGTGTGTGTTTGTGTGTGTGTGTGTGTGTGTGTGTGTGTGTGTGTGTGTGGGTGTGTGGGTGTGTTAGGGGTTATAAGGTAAGGGACATGATTGAATTATTTGGGGTCTTATATTTGCTTTGTGATTGTTTGTTGTCAGTATGTGTGTGATGGATAATTAGGGGAGTGCTGCATGCGGCACACACCTATTGTTATTCTTAGGCTTTATTAGGTAAATTTGTTGGGCTGAGTGTTCCTGTTGATTCTGTTGACGTGAGACTCTTCCATAATTAGGCTATCAGGCGTTTGTATGCTGTGTGTGTTTATATAGATTGCTATCAAAATGAGCTGTTTATTTTGGTTACCTAAAAAGAAAACATGTTCCTCAATTGGGCGGTACCCATTTCTCCTCTTGCTGCTGTTCATTCTAGTAAACAACATAGGAACTGACTTGGCACATAGTTGACAAAAAATACATTAACTCAATTTGTCAAAGTTAATAAATAATAATAAAAAGGTTTTTGTTTGGGTCAAGCAAAACAAAGAAAAATGCAAAAAAAAAGTTTTTTATTTGAAGCAGTTGAACAGCAGTTAACTTGGGAACAGTAAAACGCTTCTTTATTTACTCCTTTTTCTTGCTTTCGAGTTCAAAAGTTGTGTCTTTTTTCTTTGCTTTCAATCATTCATATTTTGCTTAGTTGTAGAATGTTGTTTGATTTTTCTCAAAACATGTCAATAACATCAAACATGCCAGGAAATACCACTGACACAATCTCAATTAAAACGTCATTCATCTGAATATTAATATGGAATTTTGTGAGTGCTTTTCAGTATGTGAAGGAGTGGATGTGAACAACTGCCAATGACTGGCGAAAATCGACACATAATGGAAACATCCAGAGGAGATCAATGTTTTTAATGTGCAGTGAGAAAGTAAGGGCAACTGATAATGACTGTGTTTCTATAAAGATAGACATTTCTTTCCAAGTGAAAATCGTGTTTATATATTTATATAAATATCTATATTATATATAGAATACATATCTATTTGCTATGCATACTCAGAAATCACACCTTCAAATATAATAAAAAAAAGTCTTTCAAAACACAAATGTATTCTTTTTTCTTTCCTTAAACATGAACTATCCATATCAACCAATCAATTCTCGGGATGGGAATTGTATGCTTAAAAAAAAACAGAAACATTGAAAATGTGATCACCCTTGTAATCACATTGTATCTATAATCGTAGAGGACAATTTTTTCTCATGTGGGACTCAAATCCAACGTATCATCTCAACAAACCAGAAACCACAATGCAAAGTAGTGTACAAAACCATCATAACACTAATACACAACTCCTCTTTCCATGAGAGATGAAATGCAAATAAGAATGACTTCTCAAGCAAACCTTTTTTGTTATAAAAATATAATTCTTTTTTTAAAATAATCTACAGATTTCTTTTTAAGGTGAGGCATTTCACTATTACGCTAAAACAGCAGGGCTGCTTGTTTCAATAGAAAATATGAAGCTTCCGAGAGTTTGTGTCAGTTTAGGTCTTGCAGTGTATTGCAACCTTTCTCCCCTCTCTCTGTCTTTAGCACTCTCTCTCTCTCTCTCGCTCTCTCTCTCTCTCTCTCCGTCGCACAATATGTTGCGTCTCAGCTTCTCCTTCTTTTTGCATATTCTATGATTTATTTTTAAAGAGTGTTTTCTTTTAAACTAGATTACACCTTGTACAGGTAAACAAAAAGAAGTTTCGGCTCCTCGAAGCTCCTTAAAAATTTCCAGGCAATACTCAAAATGTGTTAAAACTTTTTTTTTCTTCTTAAGCTACACAAAGTCATGTCCAAATCAAAAAAGAAAGAATGAAACAAACGAGAACATGAGACCAGCGCGGGTACAAAACATACCGGTGTCACGAATAAGCGCAGAAAAGTAAAGTTAAAAAACAAGAAATAAGAAGAGAAGACAAAAGAAATACAACTCTGTGTGACGTTTTGAAGCAAGGTCAAACAGTAGAGAAGGCAAGAAACATGATTGATTAAAAAAACAACAGGAAGACACTGATGCTACAAATAAAGTTGAAATATGTACAAGACCCTGTTTTCCTGTAGTTTGTATGGGTGCACAACTCGGTGTACACACGTGTGTGTGTGTGTGTTCCCGTGGTTGCTTGCTTCCATGTGCACAAGTGCCATGTTGTGTCTGTATCGTGTGTGTGTGTGTGTGTGTGTTTATTATCTTTCCGAGTTTATGGGAGAGTTCCTTCCTCATTAGTAGTAAAGAAACGGCCGGTCGACCACAGAGTACGACAGCGTGTGAGATTGTACCACTGTTCCCTTGTACAAAACAAACATGTCCTGTAATATAGCAGTCATCCACTCGACAAACCAAGGGAACCTGGGTTCGCCCCGCCTACACCCGCACCCCGCCCTACCCCGAGTTTACCCCACCCATCCCCATCCCCATCCCCGATCCCGCGGGCGCTTATAGTTCCTCCTCGTCCGATAGAAAACAAGCGACTCCAAACCTCTCCCCGTTTCCTCACTGTCCGCGAGTCATCCACGTTTTTACCGAAAAAACGACCCAACTTTGTTTCCACCCTTCCAAAACGTGACTTCCACCTCCACCCTCCCCACTCCCCCACCTTCTTCCAGCACTGCCCCATGCCGTTGGCGCCCCTCAACCCTGCATCAACGTGCCCCTGTGTGATCCTGGCTCCGCCACGGCCACCACCACCACCACTAACACCACCGTCACCGCCACCACCACCACCACCACCACCACCACCACCACCACCGCCGCCGATTCCCATCTCTGGCTACCAGATGACGCTGGAGATGCTGGTCTCGCGGGGCAGCAGCGGCAGCATGGCGTTGTTGGCGTGGGCCTCCTCCAGGCTGTGCTCGCGGCTCTTCCCCGGGGGCCTCTGGCCGTTGAGCAGCGTCAGGGGGATGTTGCAGTAGGTGTGCTGGTTGCCCAGGGAGGAGAGCGTGGGCAGGGTGCCGCCTGGCGGGATGTCGTACTCGTAGCTGCGGTAGTAGTGTTTCTGCCGCATGCTGGTGTGGTAGGTGTTGTGGAAGGACGAGCGCAGCTCTGGGTGGGCGGTGGCCATGGCGGTTGAGGTGGCGGCGGCCATGGAGATGGCGGAGACGGTCTGCAGCTCGCCGAAGGGGCCCTGCTCGCTGACGTCCAGGGCGGGCTCGTGGCTCAGCATGGGCTCCGTGCGGCGGAAGGGCATCTCGTACTGCAGCTGCTTCCAGAACTTGGAGCTGAGCTTGTTGCTCTTAGGGCCGTGCCACTTGATGACGGTGAGGGTCTTGATGGTGTGCTTGAGCGCCTCCACCTCCTGGTAGTTCATGATGCCGCGCAGCTCGGCGCACTCGATCAGGATCACCTTGATCTCGCCCGTCACCAGCATGTTGCGCAGCCGCGTCTCCAGCTCGAAGATGCTCCAGCCGCGGCGCACCACATAGTTGGGCGTCATGACGATGATGAGCCGCTTGCTCTGGTCCACGCAGCGGGCCACGTCCTCGATGTAGGCTGAGGGAACCACAAACCACACCGTGAGGGAGGGCGGCACGAGAGAAGGCAATGGAGGACGGATGGATGGAGTTCCGGGAATGGGGTGATTTAAGCTTGAGCTGGTGGTGTGTTTCATGAGACGGAAGAAAACACGTGGAGACAGTGACACATTGAACCACATAAAACACGAGACGACGATTATCACAAGGACACAAACATGTAGTCTAATCGGAGGGAGCGCAAGCTAGCTCTTATCTTCGGTATCTGCTCATTTCCTGAGTTCGAACCATTTGAAGTCAATCCGTCAGTGTTTACCGGGTGTGTATTACAGATGTGGCTACGTTTGAACATGTGCAAGGCCATGCAAGGTGCACACAAGGGTGCCAACCAACAAACACAGAGTCAAACTACAAGGATTTGGAGATGAAGGATGGGGTTTGATAAGAGTTACACATCCTGATGATGTCGAGGTGCTAAGCTTGTTGTTTCTGCTCACACACAGAAGTGTCAGGGGCCGATCACACAGAACAGGATTTATGAGAAAAACGCTCGGCCGCTTCACAATTGTTTTCCTATGGATCCGAACTGTGCTGAGCTGATTTCTCGCGAGGCACTGCGCATTTGTCTGTCTTTTTCTTTTTTTACCGCACTTAAACTTAAAGCAGCGGAAAGAAGATGTGACTAAATGCCCAAAAACGTACAGAAGCTAATTCCAGTAGAGTAAGGATAATAATGTTTATACAGCTTGGCTCTTGTTGAGTACATTTTCACTGTTAAACGGTAAAAATGTTTTAAATGGCACAATTTGCTTACGCAGCCCCCCAAAGGGTCTCTCAAAGTGCTCTGCCACGGCATCTCTGAAGCGTCTGCATCGGCTTTTCTGTGTGATCGGTACCAAAGACTAGGGTCCCTTCAGGGGTCATGGGAGGCGTCTCATACAGAAGGAAAGGGCTAAGGGAGAGTACCTCCAAGCAGTCGAGTGTCATCCTGGTAATGCTCATTGGAGAGACCTAAACATAAACATGGCAACGTTCAAACTCAGGTCACAAGGAGGGCACTTCAGAGCTGCAATCACGGCATACGCATACACACGCACGCCGACACAGACACACACACACTCGCCGATGCAGACACAAACACGCATACACTCACACACACCTACAGACCCGCAGGTGCACTCACACACAAACACACACACACGCAGACATGCGGGTCTACACACACACACACACACACACACACACACACACACACACACACACACACACACACACACACACACACACACACACACACACACACACACACACACACACACACACACACGCACACACACACACACACGTGCAACCTCCCCGGTCCCTATCCACCCACCACCCTAGTCACCCACATACAAACAGAAACCCGCTCTACACAGTCTTAGACACGCCCCCAACCTCAACCATACATCATCACCCTGATTGGAAATCATTGACTGTAATTTGCCCCGCCATTTAAGACCGCGGCAATTCTTTCTTTGATTAAAGGACGGAGTTGGATAACACAGCTGGGCTCGCTGCCGCTGCTGATTTCGCATGGATATTTAATTCTGTCTGGACCAATGAGGACGCAGTTATTTCTTTTTACGATCAGCTCGTCAACATGAAGCCTATAAACACGGAGCATGGCCGCTAACTAGCGCTCGCTCTTTAGCACCTACAGACTGCTAAGCAGCGCCGCAGCGTGCGGGGAATACTTTCAGAAAGAATCCTCATGCATTACTTATGCCCCGAATAAAGAGCTGAGGCAACGCGATGAGTGCATATCAGCTCCGCATTACACATTTCCAGCAACGCTGTGCCCGTAGTTGGCTGAGAGTAAACAAGGTGGAAATACTCTGCTGGAGACCGGAAATAATGATACAAAAACAAATACAATAAACTATAAGGGCATTTCCAAAAAAAATGATGCATTAATCTCAGTGGGTACCATGTGTACTTTGCCAAAGCTTAGCTAAGATTCAGTTTTGCCTTTGGATTCATATATTTGCCTTTTTTATTTTTAATGCATTCTTCGCCCTGTGAGAACTTTTATGTTCAAACATGAGACACATGACGCAGACACACAAGACTAAAGACAAACAGAGTAGCCTCTAAGACTAAGACATGTAAGCAATGCAACAGCAAGTTAACAGCAATGCTAATGAGGAGACAACTACCAACAAGTGCATTTATGAATACATTACGTATGCACATACACACACACACACACACACATACACACAATGCACACACACACACACACACACACACACACACACACACACACACACACACACACACACACACACACACACACACACACACACACACACACACACACACAGACACACACACACACACATACACACACACACAGAGGCACATGCACAGACCCTCACACACATGCACATATACACACGCACGCACAAACACACACAAAGCTACACACACAGACACCCTTGGCTAGGTCCTTACTTCCTGTGGGGATGAGGTCCCGGTCGGGGATGAAGAGCTTGTACCCGTAGTGTTTCTCCAGGACGTCCGGCAGGATCTCCAGGGCAAAGCGCTCCTCCTCCCGGGTCTCCTGGCTCCACTGGTCGGGGTCCACCTTGGTGTAGGACAGGTAGGCGTCGTAGTCCTTGTTGTCTAGGCGACACGGAAACATCAGAGAAAGAACATTAGACTGAGAGACAAAAAAGGAAGAAAGTTATACTTTACCGAACCTGTAGCGCATAACCACCCTTCTTACTTCACATACACACACATACAGACACACACACACACACACACACACACACACACACACACACACACACACACACACACACACACACACACACACACACACACACACACACACACACAAACACACAAACACACAAACACACGCGCAAACATACACACACGCACAGACACACACACACACGCATACACACACGTACACACACACACACACACACACAAAAACACAACCCCACCCACCCACACAAACACTTACCACAAACACAATCTCTCATTGCCCTATGTCTCAATATTGCGCAAAAGAGAATAATAACCGCCAGCAGCAACAAACAGTCTGGAGATGGCACGTCAGGAACAAGTGCTAGTCATTACGTTCAGTGGAAACTGCTGAATGTGGGTCAGCAAGAGAGGGAGCCAGACGGTTTTCTCTGGTTCTTTGAGGGGCCCTAGAAGAGCTTTTGAAAGGCGTCGGAGAGGCCCGGGCCCGCTATCGACAGCACGGTGATCCAGACA
>NC_079431.1:13736525-13746525 GCF_026213295.1 Gadus chalcogrammus
ACACGCAGGCGTGCAGATATAAAATAAAAACACGTGTAGCCAAACGGGACGAACAACACACAGAGCATGGACCGACACAAAAAAAAACTGTCGCAAGCACACACACACACACACACACTCAGACACACACACACACACACACACACACACACACACACACACACACACACACACACACACACACACACACACACACACACACACACACACACACACACACACACACACACAGATACATACATACACACCCACACGCACACAAGAGTATGAGGCAGAGTCGCCCATAAAACATAAAAGAGTCACAAGGAAGGGTCACGGCAAAGGGCAGCCTCCATTGCGAGTGTCGTTAAGACCAGTTAAACTTAATGACCTCCTTCATTCTCCTGGTCCTATCAAATAAACCACAACATTAGCGGCCACAGATCGCAGAGATGCCGCTCCGCCCTGCTCCCAGCCAGGAGCCAGGGCTAGTATGGCCTTAACAGGGTGTGATAAAAAACAAAATAATCGTACGCCCACTTGAAAGGATGATGGTGTAGGTTTATTAAGGGAAATGAGCCCACGGTTCCCATGCGAGAGTATATAATTCTAACAACATGGTGGATTTAATAAGGAGTGGCTCCGGCAGTGCCTCCATTTTAATAAGGCGAACGAACCACGCTCCCCCTGAAATAGGGCAGAGTTTTATTAGCCGGAGAACCCGGGCAGATGACGCAGGCGTGGAGAATAAGATTACCTCCAGCGACCCTATAACGTATGATGTATAAGACATGATAGATTGTATACGGAGCAGGCACCTTGTTCTCCACACACAGCTGTTAGGTTGGTGAGGCTGTTTTTTTTTTTTTTTTTGCTGCTGGCAAGATTCCTAATGAATCTGGGACACTGGGTCAGTCATGCTCAGGCAGCCTGCTGTGGGAGGAGATAGGGAACACGGCTCTTCCATCTTCGGTCTTCTTTTGCTTTTAGTCCCTCACCTTTTTTCAGTCGTCCTTTATGCTTTGTTCCTTTCTGCCGTCCGTCCATCTTCCTAACTCCCTTTCTTTTGTCGTCCCTTCCTTCCGTCCTCTCTCCTTGCTTCCTTCCTCCATTCCTTCCACAAGTCTTCCCTACTTCCATTGTTCCTTTCTCCCTTCCTTCCCTCCTTCCTTCCTTCCTTCCTTCCTTCCTTCCTTCCTTCCTTCCTTCCTTCCTTCCTTCCTTCCTTCCTTCCTTCCTTCCTTCCTTCCTTCCTGCCGTCCTTCGTTATCTACATCTGTCCGTTCCTAACTCCCTTTCTGCTTTCGTCCATTCCTTCCATTGTTCCTTCTTCCATTGTCCCTTCCTCTCTTTGTTTCTTCCTTCTATCCTTCATATCTCCCTCATTTATTTTCTCACCCCCTCACCTTCCTACCTCCCCCCCTCCTCCCTTTCGTTTTGTATTCTTTATTTACGAGAATCGGGAGGTATATCACAAATCCGGCCAAAACAATAGCATTAGATCATTGAACCTTGGTGTCAGGAAAAATGAATACTGCCATTCTGACGAGCCATTGACATTCCATTACCTGGAACACGCTAGAGAGGCCCCAGGCGTATGACTTAGTCAGTGGGATCCTTTTAAGGCATTCCAAACCATTGAGTGATTGTGTGTGTGTGTTTGTGTGTGTCTGTTGGCACGTGCATTCATTGGGGGGGCGTGCATGCATACATTTGGCGTACATGTGGGTTTATGTGCACTTGTGCATCAGGAAAGAAAACCATGTGTGTGCAAAACTATATATATATATAAATATATGTATATTTACATCTATCCATCACAAACCTGTGCATGCTGCCGTGGTATAATGAGATCCACACGAGACTATAGGTGGGGGTGCAGAGGGAGTCTTATTCCACCTGGCGTGTTGTTGCTGCTCTATATGGAGCTTAGCATGTTAGCTGTCAACCATGAGGAGCCCTGCTGTCCACCGGGGCCCAGCTGCTGGTCACAAGGGGAGCGGGGCAGCACACACACCTGCACTCTGGCCGCGTGAGTCACCGCTCGCCAGAAGAAAGGACAACAAACGGGGGAGGAGATACAACGCAGTGTGTCTCATGTCTTTAGTTTACCAGTCTTCCTGACCTCGGTGACATGTCCTTTCGGTCGTCAGAGGCGGCCACGTGGGAGCACTTCAGGGCGGGCGGTACTTACGGGGGAAGACATGCCCAGCCCTGACGGGTGACAGAACCGGGGGCCTGTTGTTGTGGCGCGTCGTAACCTTGTGGGGGGGAGTGCGGCGGGATTGGCGTTGTTACGGCCGAGGACAACGGATGACCCCGCTGTCTTTGTTGACAGGCAACAAGCTCGGAGAGAACAAAGAACACTCTCGCCACTTGCATTCGACACTCTCCCCTCACCTTTTTGTCATTAGCATGGACCGAATGTATTTATAACCCCCAGAAAAAAAAAGATGTTATGGCCACCGCCGTTACAGAACACGGAGGTCATGCTGACAATGCTAACAAACGTACTGCTAGGATACTGCCAAAGCACATATGGCAAATGCGCACAATACCCTGGGCGTTCAACTAGCAAACATTTACTTAGGCTTCCACCTTGCAAACATATCCGCAGGCAGTAGGCACTCAACTCTCGTATTCAAAAAGTGCTTGGCGAGGATGAAACAATAAATGTGCGAATCGCCAGTGTTATGGGGCAACACTGGCGGACGCACAGCGTTTTTATTTAGAGAGGGCGCTACGTTTAGAAGAACTGGGCCGTGTATTCTGTGTGATTACCGTCTGAGCTGATATTTGTTGGCTTGGCTGACGGCAGTCTCAGATTGGATGGTAAAGCAGGCCCTTTGATTTGTAGTATCTCATATCTATATGTGGTCTCTTTTGTTTCATGTGTTTCCCTGAACAATATTAGCATGCTGCAGTAGGTTGGTAGGAATTGTCTTAACACAAATATTGGTATTTATGGAAATGGCTTGAAACAAGTTTTGTGTGTGATATGTTGAAGAATGGAGAGCCAAGATACGTTTAGAGTTTAGAATAAGACGGAAGATGAAAAATATTACCCTCAGCCTCCCTAATTTATTCTTTCCAATGCTTTCCCATGGGGAATTTTCTGAAGTACTTTCCCTGAAATGGTTTGGAATTGGTTTGAGGATGATACCTGAATACCTGGGAAGAAGAAATGCATATTTAATCAGACACTGGATCACAAGTAGCTTGTGGCCTTGCAATCACACTATTTAGCAGGATGCCTTCTACTAGTCTCTAAGTGTTGGTTTGTAAAGTCTTGCTGTGTACAGTGTTGCTGTGAACAATGTCCCACACTGGTGCCTGCAGTGTGGGTGTACAGTGTTCGTGTCTGCAGTGTCGGTATGTACAGAATTCATGTCTACAGTGTTCCTGTGTATAGTGTTGGTGTGCACAGTTTGTGTGAACAACGTTTTTCTCTAAAGTTTTTGTGTCTACAGTGTTGTTGTCTAAAGTGTTGGTTTCTATAGTGTTGGTGTATACAGTGTACATTGTGCTCCAGGGGCCAACACTTTACACGAAAATGACTACACAGGAGTGCAGTGATTTGGGTGGTGATAAAAGGAAATCTAGTGTAGCCACCTCCTATCCTGCCTCACGCTTATTAAGCTCTTCTGTGGAATAAAAGACTGTACATCAATCATTCCGGGTGGCCATGCTCTCCAAGGGCTGTGCGACTGTGATCACACCCCAGGGCTCGACCAATGGCAACGCCGTGCTGGAGGAAGGAGGTTTGATACCATATATCTTCCTGTTTGAACCGGGCCAGATATGAAGTGGTCTATCGTTGTACCTCATGGCACTATCAGCTGCTCTATCGCAGAGAGGAATGACCAGACACACAAATAAACACTAAAGGAGATACATATCAACTTCACATGCACACGCACGCACGCACACAGACACAGACACACACACACACACACACACACACACACACACACACACACACACACACACACACACACACACACACACACACACACACACACACACACACACACACACACACACACACATACACACGCACACACAAACACATGCACACACACACACACACACACAGAAACCCACAAGCACACAGAAACGTAGACTCATACAATAATACATTTCCACACATATGCTCATCGACACAGATTTCTGTATCTCTCTCTCTCTGGGTCGCACTGAGACGAGCCCTATAGCAGCATTCAAAGTGACCCCGATCCTTCATGCATCAGGCCAGCTCGGTTTGGATTACTCTCCCTGGTGGAGGACTAAAACACCCTGTCTGGACACCCCTGCTCAAAAAAGTGTCTGTAAAGGTTTCGAACGGTCGGAATACATTTATTAAAATCCCCTTATGAAAGCCTCATCCACTCGCGCAAATGACTTTTTCTTCGGTAGAATATCTCCGTGGCGAAATTGGAAACTTGGCGTAGCCCTGAACCTTTCAGGTGTGGGCTTTCCGGCCCAGGCTCCATGCCGTTTCCCCCCCCCCCCCCCCCCCCCCCAGCAGAAGTTCTGCCATGGCCTAGTAACACTGCTCGGTCCGAGGTCCCAGTTCCTGCCCATTGTGAGGTTGTTTTCACAGTCCCTTTCCCTTCGTTCATAATGTGCTCCACAACGCATTGAGCCCGACCGTCTTGTCTGGATCACGGAGCGAGGGGGTGGGAGAAGAGGGGAGGGAGTGAGGATAAAAATGAAGCTTGACCTTTCCATCAACCCTAATCAGAGCTGTTGAACTTGCAGAGACCTACGCTCCAGCAGTGAAATAAAGAAATATCTAACCCCCTCCTACCTCTGACCCCCCTCATCCACATCACTCAATCGCTCTCTCCCCCGATTGCCCCTGGAGCTCTCGCTCACAGGCGAAGGGGAAGCGAGCGTGCCTCGTTTGCAGGGGCATCATCGTAACGCAGGGAGACATTTGAGAGACACTGGGTCATAGTGGGAGAGAGAGATAGAGAGAGGGAGACAGAGGGAGAGAGAGAGAGAGAGAAGGATACAGAGAGAAAGCAAGATAGACAGAGAGAGAGAAAGATACAGAGGAAGAACAAGATAGGGGGAGATAGAGAAAGAGAAGCGAGAGATACAGAAAGAGAGAGAGATAGAATGAGAGAGAGATGGAGAGAGAAAGAAAAAGATACGAAGAGATTATATACAGACAGAGATAAAGAGAGAGAGAGAGAAGGAGAGGGAGAAAGAGAGACAGACAGAGAGACAAAGAGAGCAAGACAGCAGCTTAGAGCGGAAGAGAGAGATATGCAGGGAGTGAGTAAATCTTGTGACCTTGGTCTTCGTATTTTAGCTCTCAGTGTGAAGAGGCTTAGCTCAGCCAGTGGCCCTGAATATTTCAGCGCTGCATGGTGGGCTGCAGAGCTGCTCGAGCTGGGAATGGCATCCAGGCATCCACATGCCGCCATCAACTCAGCCCCTCCATTAACCCAGTAGCTAGGATCTCTGTGTGTGTGAGTGTGAGTGTTAGAGAAAGAGAGAGAAAGTGAGAGAGAGAGAGAGAGAGAGAGAGAGAGAGAGAGAGAGAGAGAGAGAGAGAGAGAGAGAGAGAGAGAGAGAGAGAGAAGAGAGAGAGAGAGAGAGAGAGAGAGAGAGAGAGAGAGAGAGAGAGAGAGAGAGAGAGAGAGAGAGAGAGGAGTGTGTGTGTGTGTGTGGGGGTGGGGTGGGGGGGGGGGTTTAACAGAGAGAGAGTTTGCGTGGTACAATACAATACCATATACAGATATAATCACATCTGTAGCAACACATCACATATTGATCAATACATTCAAACCAGTCTCTCATTTCTCCTCACAATAACAACCAGTAAGAGCCATTCATTAAGAGAGGAGAGGGGGGAGAGGGGGGAGAGGGAGGAGAGGGCGGCGGGGGGAGATGGGAGGAGAGGGGCGGAGAGGAGAGGGGAGGACCTACCGGTGACGGTGAGTTCGGTGGTTCTCCTGACCACGAAGCCCCCGAACTGGACCTCACAGGTATAGTTCCCGATGTCATCCTCCTTCACCTCCTGGATGGACAGGGTGTCTCTCTTCCGCAGGATGCTGGCGCGCCATTGCTTCGGGCGGCACTCCTGTGGGTAAGCACGCACACGCGCGCACACGAAAAAGCACACACATACACACACAGACACGCACACACACACACACACACACACACACGTACACACACACGAAAAAACACACGTGTATACAAACGCACACCCACATAGACAAAGACGAACACACATGCCAACACACATACACACACACGCACGCACGCACGCAAGCAAGCACACGCACACACAAACACACACACAGACACACACACATTAGGACACCCACACACACACAAACACATGGTAAAGAACAAGAGGGTCAAACTTTAAGACCCTGCAGAACGTCTCAAGGTGAATAAATCCTGCAAATTATGACTGGGAAGACAGACTAAGACAACAGACTCTGCAAACCAAACGGACTAGGGAGGACTATAGTCATATATATTGCACATGGCCGGGGGGGCGCATCAATCTCTGCGATGACGCGCATGACCTTCACTTCACTCCGTCATGAGTTACGACCCGCGTCAAGTGCCCCATGCCGGTCACACTACGCCATCCCAGTTCAGTACTGGGAAGGACTGGGATTCATGACATCATAAAAGCCACATATGGTAATGATGATAAGCTCCTCTAAGGAACCCGTATCATAGTCATCTGACGAAGATTTATTGCACTGAATTGAGTGTCTTCCCTGTAATACTGGTTTAGGAAAGTGTGGGTGTTGGAAATGTTGTTTCTATGGTATTCTACTGGAAACCAACAACATTGTCATCAGAAATATTCTGGTAAAAGAGGGTCCTTCTGTGTTTAAATGTATATGCGTGTGTGCGTGCACGTCTGTGCCCTTGGCGCATGTTTGTATCTGTGCCCGTGTGTATCTTTGTGCCTGTGGGTATATGTATCTGTGTGTATGTTTATATGTCTCTGTTTGGATGTTTATCTGTGTGTATGTGTGTATATGTCTCTGTGATTATGTGTATCTGAGTCGATATGTTTATACATCTCTGTGATCATGTGTATCGGTATGGATGTGTGTATATGTCTCGGTGGATGTGTGTATATGTCTCTGTGTGCATGCGTATGTGTGTGCATATATGCAAATGTCTCTGTGTGGATGGGTGTCTGTGGGGATGTGTGCAAATGTCTCTGTGTGGATGTGTCTGTGTATGTGTGCATAAGTCTCTGTGTGGATGGTTATCTGTGGGGATGTGTGTATATGTCTCTGATTGAATGTGTCTGTTGGTGTTTGTGCATATGTCTCTGTGTGTATGTGTATGTGTGTATATGACTCTGTGAGTATGTGTATGTGTGTATATGACTCTGTGTGTATGTGTATGTGTGTGTATGTGTGCATAAGTCTGTGTGTGGATGGTTATCTGCGGGGAGGTGTGTATATGTACAGTCTGTGCTCTCCAGGTCCTCTCTCCGCTTGGCAGGGACACAACCCTGGCTCACTGGACTCCATCCCGCCGTTGCTCCCGGCAACCTTAAAATTCAATCAGCGTTGCTCCGCAGTGGTCCAAATAACTCCGGGTGCCATCGCTCCCAGTCATTACCTGGGCTGTAATTGAATTCTGGGAAAACCTAGAGGTCGAGCCCGGCCCGGCTAATCTAGTGCTGATCTGCCTGTGATTAGTTTGGCCTCAGACCCTTCCCAGGATGCACTGTGTGGTCCGCAGGCCACACCTGACCCGTGGAAGGCGACCGCCCACGTCATAGAGGAGGAGTAGGGGGAGGAGAAGGTGGTGGAGGAGGTGCAACAAGGCATGGATATCAGCTACTGAGAGCATTTAGAGGACACTCACTTATCCTGTAGGGCAAGAGCATGAGAATGTACAATTTTCTCCTCTGTGTTTCCGTTTATTAGGAGAGTCGTCTCCATGGCCGCCCTCTGTGCAACCTCTCTGTGTTCTTGTAATCTCTGCGCGCATTAAACGACTACAGCGCTGGCCGTGTGCACCACTGCAGACAAACACTTTCTTTGCCATTCCTACGCTCGCTGGCAATTTGCATAACTGATCCGGAACCTTCAAATAAATGTACTTTTTTTTTTAAGGCTTAACATCAGAGACATTTGAGATGAAACCTGATCGCTGAACCGTGTTACATCGCTGCTTGCTCGTGTAATCACAAATACAGATGCTCACTTTTTCATCCTACATAATTGATGAATCGTTTTGAGGAAAACGACACAAATCGATGCAATCAGGCGGGCAAATCATACAACGTCATTGCAAATAGGGCGAACGGCAGATGCACACAATTAAAAGGAAGACGAACAATGAATCAGCACATACACATGATACAAACATACAAACCAATGGGAAGGCATTCTGACGCCCATACAAACATACAAACCAATGGGAAGACATTTAGATTCCCATACGAACATACAAACCAATGGGCAGACAGTGTTCAGAGACCTACCTTGTACCAGGTGATGTCCGGCTCCTTGCCGGGTTCCACGTAGTCGTCGATGTCCGGACATAGGATGTCTTTGCTCTTGCTGAGCTCGGCCTTCTCCGTCCGTCTCATGTTGGAGTTGTAGCAGAGTTCGGTGTCGTTCTCTGCCACCGTCAGAGACATGGACACCTTCATGCAGTAGGTGGAGTTCCTGAATCAACAAACACAACACAACACCGACAATTAGTTAACCCATTTGCATTTCAATTAGCATAACAAATACAACTTTAGATGATAATCTAGCAGACTCAATTTGGGGTGAACAGGGCCTTTTAGTTTCCTGGGCTTTATACAAATTTGTTACAAACAAAGTTTCTCTACTGTAGAAAAGCTCCAGAATATAGTAGAAAACAAGATGTAACTTGGCCCCCTTTTTGTTTCCCGACCCAGGCTCTGTGCCGTCTCCCCCCCAGAAGGTCTGATGTAACATCGTAAGCCTGCTGGATCCTAAATTCACAATTACATACTTTTGTAACCTTTGCGGACAGTCAAAGCTTACAACATAGTTTACCAAAACCATTTTTTTATAATCACACACGACTGACGGGTCAACCATTGATTTTTCCCATAAGCACTTACGTACGCGAGTGGGAAGAGCACGGGTTATATTTGGATACATCCGCTTAGATACTTAAGTCTTGAGCGCATCTCTTTAGTGCGGTTCTATGACGAACAGAAGGGAAACAGGGGAAGAGCTACCGCTCATTGCTCATCACTCCTCCTCCACTTGATCTCCCTCTCTGTGCGTTTGTCGGCGTTTGCAATAACGACGTGTTCAGCAGCTTTACCGAGTCATCGACTCACGCTCATGACCAACATTAGATTTATGGTGGTTGTGCTGGTGGAGGTGGTGGTGGTCTTGGTGATGGTGGTGGTGATGGTGGTGTGGTGGTGGTGTGGTGGTAGGGTGTGTGTGTGGGGATGGGGGGGGGGGGGGATTATAGCGAGCATCTAGGAATGCTAATCAGAGAAGACACTGAGAGAGTGAGAGGGAGGGAGAGAGAGAGACGGAGAAAGAGAGAGAGAGAGAGAGAGAGAGAGAGAGAGAGACGGAGAAAGAGAGAGAGAGAGAGAGAGAGAGAGAGAGAGAGAGAGAGAGAGAGAGAGAGAGAGAGAGAGAGAGAGAGAGAGAGAGAGAGAGAGAGAGAGAGCTTAGTCATCAAATGATGCAACACGCCTCCCTCACCACACGCCTCACCGACACACATTGGCTGGTAGATTTAGAGGACGCTTCCCTCTGTGCTATTACATGTAATGTCATTGTTCTAATCATCATTATCCCTAACCCCATCCCTCACTCACGCTCTCACCCCTACCTTCACCTCCCGATACAGTCATACATGCAGTGCAATATTGTTTTCATTGGCATCTCCACCACCACCCCACGCCTTCGCAACCATCTCCACCTTCATCACCATCATCATCATCATCATCCTCATCCTCATCATCCTCATCCTCATCACTTACATCTTCACGACTATAACAACAACTTGTTCT
>NC_079431.1:13756525-13766525 GCF_026213295.1 Gadus chalcogrammus
TAAATGTTTACTCCTGCCCCTAGATGATCCTCGGCATCCATTAAGACATTGAAATATTATGATACATAAAATATCATGAACATTTGGAATAAGCCTTTAACAAGGCTTTTAGCGGGGACACAGTGTTGTGTGCAGAAAGGGAACAGCTTAGCTTAGCTCTGCATTTATCCCCGATTCCCTCCGGTGGTCACACGGTGACCCCTGGCCGCTGCAGAGGGGTGAATCAGGGGTTGGGGAAGGGAAGGACCCAGGGACGTAATTGTGCCGAGTCTTAAGTGCACGGTTGACTGGACTAGTGACCAAAGGAAAATTGAATTAAATGCACTATCAACAGGATTTGGCTCTATCTGGTCTTGCTTGACCGAGGTCTCACCTTGCTATCTTTTATCGCTGTGTTCTCGTGGAAATCATTTTTTACGGCGCAAGGCTGAATGTACATGGGAAATGGTGATGATTTTGTGATATTGCGGCGATGAACGTGGTTTTTGGGTCAGCTTTTCTGTGTCACGGTTATTTTTGGGCGTTGGTACATTGTGGGTTTTGCGAATCGCTCCTTAATGGGGAGATACGTGCTAATATCCGGGCTGTGTCTAAGTGCAGATATAGGATAAGCGCAGTTAACCACAACCCCACCGCCTCAACCATTAGCGGTAGCATCCCACCTCTCCCAATAAATCAAAGCTGGTGTCTATCGAGCCTGGGATTCTTCTGTGTCCCTGGCTCCTCCTAATTTATGGAGCGTACGCAGACCAGGATTTTTGGCTCTCTGGATTGCACCAGGTTCTCTGGTTGGCTCATTTCCCTTGGTAAGCTCAGTTTATATCCTGGGAAAAGGTTGATGTATTCAAAACAGTCCACACATAGATTTGGTGGAAATACAGAAGAAGTTAAAATGTTAAATTGAAATAGGATGTTTTCAAACATCTAACAGCGGATTTAATGCACATTGAATGCTATACTATGGTTTAAAAGAAAATTGCGGAATATGTTTTATGCAACAGTTGTTTTATTCGAATTTGGAAGAAAGAGCATAATGACTGGTTCGGGGAAAAGGTAATTAAGAGCTTGAGATAAAATAAGCTCAATAGACAGGAAAACTGAAAGAAATGTATTCATTTGAATGACTATTATATGAGAAATCAGTCTTTTTGCAAATATCTGTCAGTAGTTTTACTAGGCAACCAAGCCCACACCTGCTTGCTCATGAGCTAACATTTGTTTTGTTCATAAAAGATTTAAGAAGCCTTAAAGAAGCCCAAAGCATTGGTTTTCATCCTGTCACGCTTTTGATCAAATTGTCTTCATTGGATTTCAATCAAAAATACATATTTCACCAGGAAACCACCTCACTATTCACTCATCAACAACTAGGCGAATAACTCAAATCCGAACAGAATAGAAAAATGCAAAATTATGTGTGTGACACACAGAGTGAGATTTGTGTGTCTGCAGTTCCGATAATATGTTCTGTCTTTCTCACTGTGTCGCATGCTTCTGTGTGTGTATATACAAATGTATGTTTGTCCGTGTTTGTGTGTGTGTGTGTGTGTGTGTGTGTGTGTGTGTGTGTGTGTGTGTGTGTGTGTGTGTGTGTGTGTGTGTGTGTGTGTGTGTGTGTGTGTGTGTGTGTGTGTGTGTGTGTGTGTGTGTGTGTTTGTGTGTGTGTGTGTGTGTTCACTATGGTGACATTTTATTGCTCATTCAATGCTTCCATTGCCAGTAATTCTAAATTATTATTATTCTAAATTAAGAGAAATATTGAAAAAAGCAAATATTTTCCTTCCAATTTCCGTTCTTTCTGCTGTATACAGCTACTGCTTGGTTTTCATTTCCTCACCGTTTGCAAGTCTTTCAAATTTTCTCAAACAGATAAACAATCTCCATTTCTATGCTAATGAATGCAATGCCAATAACTTACTTTCTCCACAGCTGGAGCCACTAACGTTTAAAGGAGGACATTTCACAGTGAACAAATCTGTCCATCTTAATAAAGTTGTCATCAGAACTCCGAACGAGTGTGTATGCTCGCTGACATCAGAGTTCAGCATGTGCCACTCCACGTCCGATTCTGAGTCACAAGAGCTCCTAGCTGTACATGGAGTAGGCTTAATCACTGTGGAATAGAGGGGGGAGGAAAGAGTGAGATGTGAAGATAAATGGGAAATTAGAGGGGAAGAGTGATGAAAATAGAGACTGGATAAAGATGGAAAGAGACATGGGTAGAGGCTAGATGGGTATAAAGGTGGAAATAGAGATGGAAAGAGAGAGGAAAACAGAGATGGGAAGAGAGATGGGAAGAGATTTGAGGGGGAAAAGAGAAATGGGTAGAGAGATTAAAGGGAGATAAGGAGAGAGACAGATAGAGCTGGAAAGAGATATGGGAAGAGAGCTGGGAATAGAGACAGCTAGAGAAAGAGAAAGAGAAGTGGAAAGAAATTAAAAGACAAATTGAGAGACATGCAAAGAGACAAGAGAGACAGGTAGAGACGGGAAGGGTGATGGAAGGAGAGCGTGTGAGAGAGATGACGCGATAACCGGTTGCAATGGGATGAGATTCGAAGGTAGCATATGCAGAACAAACAGACCCTGTGTCTCTCAGGATGGCTGTGGACCACATCCCTTCTGACAGGCCCGGCTGGGCAGGCCGGAACGCAGGCTAAGGCCAACATGTCGTCAGTGTTATTTGACTGTATATCAAAATGAAATGCTCTGATCCCCCGTGAAGCGCAGTTATTCTCTGAGAGGATTTCTTCATGGGGACCCCAAGAGAAGAAATACTATTAACAAGGCCACTGTGAATGATCACCTATGACCCGAGCCCATCCATCTCAAGGGGCTTTACGGGAAACGGCGTGTGTGTGTGTGTGTGTGTGTGTGTGTGTGTGTGTGTGTGTGTGTGTGTGTGTGTGTGTGTGTGTGTGTGTGTGTGTGTGTGTGTGTGTGTGTGTGTATCAGTGTGTGTATGTGTGTGTGTGTGTGTGTGTGTGTGTGTGTGTGTGTGTGTGTGTGTGTGTGTGTGTGTGTGTGTGTGTGTGTGTGTGTGTGTGTGTGTGTGTGTGTGTGCGTTTGCGTGTGTGTGTGTGCCTGACAGCACGTCACTAAGCACCAGACCATAACAACCTTAGCCTATGCTGTGTCATTTGATAAGCCAGTTTCCCTGTTCACTACGCAGAGTGAAACAGCTGTAGTTTGTGTGGACAGCCTGCATCTGTCGTTGCACTCTGCCAGAGTTCCATATGAAGGGAAAGTCCCAGCAATAATCCACACCTCGCTCTTCAGTGCATAACAAAGGGTTCCTTTTGTCTTTAGAGACGGTAATTTGTTGTTGTAAAATTCCCCATTTTGGGTGTAGGTAAACAACTCCAAAGCCTCCCCTCGCCCATCCCCTGTGCAGGTCTATATGATTAGGTTTAGGGTTTTTCCGTTTTTTATTTACTTGTCTCGCGGTGGGTGCACTGTAAAGTGAGTAGTAATGCAGTGCTAAATTCCACTCCCGGGACTCTACCTGCAGACACGGCCACAATAGGGAGACAGAGTAAATCAAATTTTTGGCACAGGATCCTGAAATTTGCATACATATTGGCACAGTCATTTCAAAGGCAACACAAAGCTTTGTAAGATAAACCCAAGCTCTAAAAACAATAGTTAATTTGGCAAAAAGCAGGAAAATCCTCTGCAATAAGTGTCCCCCCCCAGAGGATCGAAGCAGGTGTTTCAAAGAGAAGCAGGATACACGTGACTGTGAAACCACAACAATGTACAAATAAAGTATGTGTGTGTGAGGCTTGGCAAAAAAAGCCCCACTGGTGGGAAGAAAAGAAGATCCTTTGGGGTTATTTGATTAAGTTGAGCTTATTGATACACTGTGTGGACTTTGAAGGTTGTCCGCGCACGGGTCGGCTCGTCGTCTCCATATTGTCTCATATAGAAACGGGAATGAGTTGTCTTGCCCTTGACCAAGTTCAGCCCGGCTCACGCAGATCCTTTAATAACTTTGCAATTGACTTCAAATTAACCAGCACCCGTTTTAGAACCGAAATGTCCCCTGTTGTGTGAGAAAGGATGTCAGTCAAATGCTCCTTTCTCCTCTCTCTCTCTCTCTCTCTCTCTCTCTCTCTCTCTCTCTCTCTCTCTCTCTCTCCCTCCCTCTCTCTCTCTCTCTCTCTCTCTCTCTCTCTCTCTCTCTCTCTCTCTCTCTCTCTCTCTCTCTCTCTCTCTCTCTCTCTGTTTCTCTCTCTCTGTCTCTCTCTCTCGTTCGTCCCACCCAGTCCTTTTCCCGGAGCTGATAATGGGCTCTCTTTAAAGGAGAACCGAACGGCTGGTCAGGATTCGGCCGGCCAAAGAACCTCAAATAAAGGGCTCAATTTGTGAATTTGAATGCAGTGTCTCCACAATAGTAGAGGCCGGGGCGGGTGGCAAGGGGGTCATCAGAAAGAAAGAGAGGGTGTGGGTGCTACAGGGGCAGGTGCATTGTTCTCCCACATGAAACGGCTCTTTATTTAAAGGTTGAGATATGGTTAGCTTGGCTGTTACTTCCTTACTTACAAACGGGAGACACATGCAAATAAAGTAGCTTTGACTGGGCAAATCAGCGCTGATGGTGGATGCCATTCAGCTCTAAAATCAACACCATTCACCAACAACTGGCCTCATCTCGCACCCCCTCTGATGACCCACCCTGGATGATCACCTCTGGCCAACCTCTCATCAGCTCCCTCTCTGAGTTCACCCTAGTAACAGAACAGACCGTTTCAGAACTCATCCGCAAAGCCAAAACCACCACCTGTCAGCTCGATCCTCTTCCCACCTCCCTTGTCAAAGCATGTCTTCCGTCCATCTCCCCCATGATCACCAACATAATTAACTCCTCCCTCACTACTGGTACTGTACCCCCCACTCTCAAGCTGGCTGCCATCACTCCCATCCTGAAAAAACCTGGTGCTGACCCAACTGACCTTAACCATTACCGGCCCATCTCCAATCTCCCTTTCATCTCCAAAACACTTGAAAGGGTGGTTGCCGCACAACTACAGTCCCACCTCGACACTAACAATCTCCACGAACCGTTCCAATCTGGCTTCCGTCCAAAACACAGCACTGAAACAGCCCTAGTCAAAATCACCAACGACCTCCTCCTTGCAGCCGACTCTGGATTACTCACCATTTTCATCCTCCTCGATCTCAGCGCAGCATTCGACACCATCTCCCACCCTCTGCTCCTGGACCGCCTAGCTGGTATTGGGATCACTGGTGCTGCACTCTCCTGGTTTACATCCTACCTCACCGGCCGTCAACAATTTGTTCAACTAAGCAACCACAAGTCTGGGTGTTCAGGTGTCTCACTGGGTGTCCCCCAGGGGTCAGTCTTGGGTCCACTCCTCTTCACCACTTACCTCCTCCCGCTGGGCACACTCCTCCGTCACCATGGGGTCCATTTTCACTGCTACGCTGACGACACACAGGTCTACATCTCCACCAAACCCACCGCTGCCATCCCCCCCACTTCCCTCATCATGTGCCTGGAAGAGATCCGGAGCTGGTTGAGCAGGAACTTCCTGAAACTCAATGGAAACAAGACCGAGGCCCTGCTCATCGGATCCAAATCCACCCTCACTAAATCACAACACACCCCAGCTCCACTCATAATTATCGATGGATTCCCAGTACCCTTCTCCTCCAAAGTCAAGAGCCTCGGCGTCATCCTGGACAACACCCTCTCATTCGCACCCCATATTCACAACATCACCCGGACTGCATTCTTCCACCTCCGCAACATCGCCAGACTCCGCCCATCACTGACCCAATCCAGCACTGAAATCCTAGTTCACTCATTTGTCACATCACGCATAGACTACTGCAACGCCCTCCTCACCGGACTCCCCACCAAACTCATCAACAGACTGCAGATCATTCAGAACTCAGCCGCCCGGATCATCACCCGCACCAAATCATCTGACCACCTCACCCCTGTCCTCATTCAACTTCACTGGCTCCCAGTACACTACCGCATCCAATACAAAACCCTACTCCTCACCTACAAAGCTCTCCACAACCTAGCCCCCAGTTATCTCTGCGACCTCCTCCAAGAATACACTCCCTCCTGCTCCCTCCGCTCAACCTCTGCTGGACTACTATGTATCCCCACATCACGACTCACTTCAATGGGTGCCCGGTCATTCAGCTGTTCAGCACCCAGGCTCTGGAACTCCCTCCCCCCACACATAAAACAGTCAGACACCATTACAACCTTCAAGTCACAACTCAAAACTCACCTGTTCAAACTCGCACACAACGTCTAACTGATCACTGTTTTGATTGTTTTTTTGTTTTGTTTTGTCTTGTTTTTGTTTTATTTATTTCTTATTGCTTATGTTTATTTATAACTGATCACTGTTTTGATTGTTTTTTTGTTTTGTTTTGTCTTGTTTTTGTTTTATTTATTTCTTATTGCTTATGTTTATTTATTTATTTTTTCCACAATGTCTTGTTTTTTTAAAAATGTATGATGACTATATGCTCTGTAAGGTGACCTTGGGTGTTTTGAAAGGCGCCTCTAAATTAAATGTATTATTATTATTATTATTATTCATCAGGGTAGCAATGGTGAAGTACAATCCATAGAGGCTAATGACCTGCAAGGTGTGTGTGTGTGTGTGTGTGCGTGTGTGTGTGTGTGTGTGTGTGTGTGTGTGTGTGTGTGTGTGTGTGTGTGTGTGTGTGTGTGTGTGTGTGTGTGTGTGTGTGTGTGTGTGTGTGTGTGTGTACGTGTGTACGTGTGTGTGTGTGTGTGTGTGTGTGTGTGTGTGTGTGTGTGTGTGTGTGTGTGTGTGTGTGTGTGTGTGTGTGTGTGTGTGTGTGTGCGTGTGCGTGTGCCTGTGTGTGTTTAACGTTTTGGTCGGTCAGCCACGCCCTCTATGTTAATAGAAACCTATCTGTCAATCTGTCAATCTGTCAATCTGTCAACCTGTCAGGCTGCCAAATCCAGGCCGCCGGTGGAGGCCTATATTTTGCGTCCTCAACAGGGACTCAGTCCCTGATTGGCTCAGATGACATAGTCATTTCAGGAAATCAATGTGGGCGGCTCGAGATCCAGACTGATCTGACTAGTGAATACAGATTGTGTGGTCATGTGATCAGGATGCTCCCCAGGCAAGGAAAACATGGCGAGTAGTTCAAAAGTCCACACGTGTGTGTCTGTGTGTGTGTGTGTGTGTGTGTGTGTGTGTGTGTGTGTGTGTGTGTGTGTGTGTGTGTGTGTGTGTGTGTGTGTGTGTGTGTGTGTGTGTGTGTGTGTGTGTGTGTGTGTGTGTATGTGTGTGCATGCGTGTATGCGTGCGTGCGAGCATCCTCTATGGTGCAGCTGTGCTGCTGCGTGATTCAGGCGGAGCTGTCAGAGTGCTAATCTCCCCCAATAGAAATACAGCTCGGAAAATGTCATGCGAACATTCCGGATTGTGTTTACTCTCGCTGCAGGATCCATCGCCTCTAATTTGACAAGTCATTATCACCCCTGCTTCTGTGCCTCTCCCCTCGCCATCGCCCAGACACACAGAGACACAGAGCGGCAGGCAGGAGGAGGAGGAGGGGGAGAGAATGGAGGAGATCGAGGGAAACAAGGACATTAAATTTCAACGCACAGCCGCGCCAGTGTACCGCCGATAATCCATTAATCCAAACACCTAGTCCGGTATAGAATAGACAGCCTCATCTCCGCTTCTGCTCCCCCTTAAGACCCGGTAATGAAGCTGCCCTCCATCAGGGGAATCCTCAAGGTACGAAGACGTCCTTTAGAAGGAGGTGCGTTCCAGCAAGGCAACTTCAGCTCCCAACGACAGCTGACCTTGAACCGGGGGGCCCTGACTCTCCATTCAGTTTTCAGGTTCCCGTAGCGACAATGGAGGCTTGGTCTTCGCTCTTTGTCAGGCTTAGAATAGTTTAATTAACACTTTAGTATGTGGCAGTTTAATAGCAGGGTGCCGACGAGAAAGGCCTTTTACAGAAGGAAGTCAGGCCCAGAAGCCACCGCTTACGTTATTCCCTTGCCCTATGGACCAACAAAAATGACGTTTAAAAAAAGACTAGTGTACCAGACCTACAAGCCATAAATAAAGTAAATGAAACCATAAATGAAACATTTTAGAGGGCAATCAGCGTTACAGATGGTGAGCCAAACACATTAATTCCTCCGAAATCTCAAGGTCGGGTTCATACTAAAAACAGGAATGCTAAGGAGAAAAAAAAGTTAATTTGAAGAAGTGTAAATCGTCCGTTTACGTAATAACATTACACAAAGCGTTCAAGATAAGAGGCCATTGAACACAACTGTGGGTGTGCCTGCGAAGTGAACCTTTGTGCTGTGATACAACAAATCAAGCTGGTCCAGGATAAGGGCTGTCGGCTCGATATTCAATTGAAACGAAGCCCCGGTGGCTCCAACAGATGGGCTGCTGTTGCTCGCGTTTTTCGCGGCGAACAGGTACCATATTTCTCAGGAGCTATTTTCAAGGCCTTTAAATCTTGGGCAACCCTGGGGAAGATTTCATAAAATCCAAGCGTAGACAGCAGCAGAAATGAAAACCAATGAATTGGAGACAAGGGAAATATAGCCGGTGAATTCCCCCACTAATGGGCAAAACTTTGTGGTGGTCGTGTTTAACTGTGTGTTTCCTCAAAGTACGATTGGACACACCTTTGAGCGGAAAATAGAGCATCAAAGTTGAAAGCGGGGGTTGTGTTGGGGGGACGGCGGGAGGTGAGAGTGAGGTGAGGAAAGTAAGTGAACAATATTTTATCTTGTCTTATGTATATATAAAGGAGCAGTGCATGCCATAGCAGTGCATGTAGGCTACTGTGCTGCGAAACGATCCGTGGTAGTAGAACATGTGCCAGAGAAATCGCTTCATCACAGTGTTATCTGCAGTGAACGCATGCAATATTCATGGTCATGTGCCTGGGCTCGCTTCATGCTGTCAAGATAGCTGTAGCTGAACTAGCATGTTCCTACGGATATGGCTGCGTATTGGTAATTATTTACAGTGTTATCTGAGGCATGGGGATAATTTATTCATCAGAGACGTCGGGTGAGTGAGATGTGCATGGAGCATATGCACTGGAAGGAAGCTTCAGGAAATATTGATGTGTGTCACTGTGCAACTTTCTATACTTTGATTTATTTTTCAAAGTTTTCATCCGATTCTCCTCTTTTTGAAGCACAGTACTGCATTATGGGTTCTGATACTTCGGTTTCACTCACAAGAAATGGCAATTTTGATTCCTCTACTGCTGAAATTAATCAAAAAAAATCTTGAGGAGCGATTTTTCATTTAATTAATTTGTAGAGCTGAGTGAGCTTCATACAACACATACAACACTAGACTATGTGCTGCTGTTGTGTCTACCGCATTACTGGCGGGTAAAACTACCAGTAGAAAAATCTCATTATTTACTTAACTCTAAAGGGAATAAGGAACAAAAAAATAAGGCAAATTAATATGGCAAATGCAGGGAACTAAGTTTGACTCGAAATGAAGATCAGACAGGATTTTCTGCTTTATTTTTCAGAGAGAGACATTCTTGCACAAATAGAGCATTATGAGACAGAGATAAGAATTGAGGGTGACAGAGAGAGAGAGAGAGGGCGAGAGAGGCAGTGATCCATTCATGCAGTCAGTCACTCAGTCAGTAAAAGGACAGCTCCAGCGAGAGCTGACACTCTGGGCTAGAGGAGTTAATGACACCACTGCCCTAGGCAAGGACCCTGGCACCATTGTCGTGCACGCGCACGCACATACACACACACACACACACACACACACACACACACACACACACACACACACACACACACACACACACACACACACACACACACACACACACACACATTCATGCATCCATGTACAGACACAAACACGCAACTGCAAACCAATACACACACACACACACACCCATGCCAGATGCATGCCGAGACACACACACACACACACACACACACACACAC
>NC_079431.1:13779025-13784025 GCF_026213295.1 Gadus chalcogrammus
GATTCACGACAAACAGAAACATTGGCTGATTTAAAACCCAACTGTTGACCTATATGCTGGCTGGATCTGAGGAGGAAAAGTTAGTAAAGCTCCAGATAGCTCAGACCATGCATTATGGATAGATCCATCTGTGTCTCCATTGAACCATTCATCCATCGGTTCATTCATCTATTCATCCATTCATCCACCCATTAATACATTCATCCATTTATAAATTCATCCATGAAATCGCCAAAGGTAACCCTTCAAAGTAAGGATAAAGCATTTAACCATTAATTATCATGAATCAACATGAACTTTAACTAACAATTAATTAATAGCTAACTGATGGTGAATATATATTTTCCAAATGGGTTCATGTTAACTAATGTTGTTCATGTTACCTAAAATACCTAACACAAAAACCTAACCTTGCCGGTGGGCAAGTGCAACTACAGCTACCTAACTAAAAAAAACTGAATTACAACACAAAAGCCTAACCCCTATCCTAACACTTAAGTCTAAACCTAATCATAACGTCTACGCTATATACAAATAACTTATCACTGCACATCAATCCATTGTTTACTAATTCATCTTAAATGCAATGTGCACACACCATTCTCAAGATGAATCGGTTGGGTTTTGTAAAACAGTACGAATCATCACCAAAGACAACAAATAATATATGCTGAATTAAATAAATGATGATCCCATAATAATCTATTAATGCACCATAGTTATTAGTGCCCTGGCATGTCACCAGCCCTGACCTGGATGTTTTATTAATCATTTTACTGTGTATCGCATGTGTCTCTTCTCCGCGACTAACTTTATTCTGATGGCTTCAAAAATGTCACAGTGAGGATTTACATCACTAATTGCCAGCAAGTGATTCGATCTCGCTACACACACCCCCGGCCCCGCAGCCCTCCTACCCTCTCCTCCCTACACGCCTCGGTCTCCTTCGTATCCCCGGGAGCCTTGGGGGACGCCGTGTCGCGCCCGCCCCGCGCCCCGCTCTGACACGACAACTCCTGAGACCCGGGCGGCAAGGATTCACAAAGTAGGACACGCATATGCGTGTGTGTAAGTGTGTGTGTGTGCGTGTGTGTGTGTGTGTGTGTGCGTGTGTGTGTGCGTGTGAGTGTGTGTGTGTCTAATGGAACAATGCACAAGCAGGTGTGTGTGCGCGTGTGTGTGTACGTGTGTGTACATGTGTGTAAGCATTAAAAAAACGGAATAACGAAGATGCATGTCTACATTTTCAAATTGACATTACAATTAGAGATGTCCGATATTATCGGCCCACCGATATTATCGGCCCGATATTAGCATACAAATGTAATATCTGTCAATATCGGTATCGGATTTTTTTTATAAAAATAAAAATAAAACGATAAAAAAAAAAAATAATAAAAATAAACATGGCACTTTTCCCTTAAATTAAGTTGAAGTATTTTTCTTATTTTGCACAGACAATGTTAACGTTTGGAAAGCCTTGTTGCATTCAAGAATGCATCCAGTGGGGCATCACAATAACATTAAGCATGTTGTGTTAATTCCACAACAGGAGATATGTAATGTTACCTAAATTAGGTTTGAGGAAAAATAACCCAAATATCGACATCGGTATCGGCTGATATCGGAATCGAAAATTTAGAGTTGGACAATATCGCATATCGGATATCGGCAAAAAAGCCAATATCGGACATCCCTAATTACAATGTAACAAAAAATCAGTGCATTGCTACATAACCAGGAAATAAAAAGATACTCGATGTGGCTGCCTGATGAGATCAGAATGTATGGTCATCAAACACAGCGGACCGCTCTAGAAACACTCTAGGGTTTGATCTGGCGTCAACTTCCTGTCTTAGGAGGAGTGCTTCGTTACAGCCTCAGAACAGGGTCAAGCTCGGTTAGCTCTCGCTCGGTCGGTTGGTCGGTTGGTCGGTTGGTTGATCGGGCTTTAGTTCTGGTGGAGCCGGTGCCTCCTGGCTGTCCAGCAGCCACTCCATCACCATATGGTGTCCCATTCAGGAACCAGCCAAGGCTTCAAGGCTAGACCTGCTGGGCTCCATTAACTAGCCAGCAGCACTGCTGGGTGCAAATAGGGCACACTTGGTTAACCCACTAGATACAAGCACAAGGCGAAGGGAAGGGGGAGATACAGTACGATTGCTGTGTCGATATTGGTAAGAGGAGACAAATGGAGAAAGAGCGTGTACCCAAAAGCAACTACGAGGGAACGCACTCGGCCCTGCATGGCATAACAAGCTGAGTGTCGCACGTAAGGCGAGACTTAACCGCGTGCTGCTGCTGAGTGCATTTGTAGACTGGAGAAAATCACAGAGACGCACGCAAAAAGCAGAATTACGTGAAGAGGGGGAGAAAAAATGAGACGTTCGCCAGTAGAAATGCTAATAAAGAAACCATCTTACACCACGTCTCGCGCCATGTCTCCATGCCGGCTCCATTTTCAGTTTCTAGAGAGCAATCACAGCCTCTCTCTCACTCAATAGCTAATGTCCCAATCCCATTACCTTTTTACTATTGCCATGCAGCGCTCTCATTTACCTTAGGAACGTCTAATATCCGCAAATATTCCTCTCTCCTCCGTCCCTCCAATCTTCACTGCTTTGTCACTATACTCAACTCACAGGCCATCCTCTTTTAAAGCCAGGCCCGGACTTTTCCTTCTCTCCCAAGCCTTTTAATCCCCTTGATGTGCCAATTACATTCTGGGTGGATCAATGTGGGAAATGTAATGATTTAAAATGGCTACTGCTTAAAAGCCACAGCACCACTCGCTGACGTGAACAGAAAGATATAAGATGGATTGAAGGGAAGGGGGGGAAAAGCTGAAATAAATAAATAAAGGTGGTCGTGGGAGTGGAATGATTATCCCCTTTTCCAGAGGCGGTGCATGATTCAGCAGGTGTGGGTTTAAGAGCCTCATTTGGTGGCCCTCCGTGTACCTGGACAACGCTACAAATCTTTGGCTAAGCAGCCCGGGCACACGGCACACTCAGTTTGTTCTTCAGAGATTATGTGAGACGCATGGGAGCCCCGAAGAAATGGGTCACTCTGATCCTGAACCGCGTCAGCGTATCTGAATCGATATCCCCACAAGCCCTTCCTTGATAGTCATAACCCGTCCTCTGCTAGCGGCCGTGCCCAATGCTACCAGCTACGCTCTCCCGCATGGGATATGTATGCAAAGAGATGAGTGTGCATGCTAATGTGCACACACACACATACATACACTCGCACGCATGTTAATGTGCACGCACACACACACACACACACACACACACACACACACACACACACACACACACACACACACACACACACACACACACACACACACACACACACACACACACACACACACACACACACACACACACACACACACACACGTGGACCCAAACACACACACATAAACATTTCATTACCCATCACTGCGTCTTGTCATCTCCTGTTGAGCGAGATGTCCTATTCCATCACTCTCCCCCAGCCTCAGCCTCCTATGCATTATTAATGTAATGGGGCATTGTATCATGCAGCTTAGCTCTGGAAAGGCACCCGGGGAGGAGCAGGGAAGTAGGCCACGAGCTGTGGCTTCAGGCCGGACGCGGACAATAGCAGGGCCGGGGCCCACACACATAGCTAAGCCATGCCGACTAATCATTTAGATCGCTGTTCTCGTCGTAAAACATATAAGAGACACTCACAATGTCACACTCTAACCAGATGGACAGTATAAAAAACAAGCTAAATGCTACAACATTGAAACAGCTTAACCATAAAAAAGAGCAAATCCAAGTTGGCCAACAGCCAATTGCTGAATAGTCGACAGTCACCTCGAATCACATCAGGATCCACATGGTCAACAGGGACATGGCAGCAGGAAGAGGACAATGCAGGTGGAAGGTGTTTGGAACCCTGTTTACGCTGCAGTTGTCATAGAAGTGTACAAGAGGATTAGCAAGGAAGGACACTAGGCTAATGGCTGCCCCCAGGATGCACCAAAACTAAAATAACCAATGAGCTGCCAATGGCTGATCCTTATTTAATTAGCATCGTTTTTAATTACTCAAAGCGAATGCAAAGTGATTGACGACTGCAATCAGTTAATGCTCTCCTCCGTTCTGTCTTCCATACTGCTTTCATTCTCTTTCTCTTTCCCTCTCGCGCTCTCTCCCTCTCTCTCTCTCTCTCTCTCCCTCTCTCAGTCTTTCTCCCGCCATTAATTTCTTCCATGCCGGCTTCCCTGTTGGTCGCTCTCAGTCGACTAGCTAAATCATGAATTGAATATGCAGCTGAGCGCCATTTAGTGACTCCAACATTGTTGATACACACAAAGATTTGCGGCACACTCAGCCATGCTAGGAACATGGAGCCGGTTTGCCACCGTGGCACAGGAAACTAGCTGGCACACGAACAAGCAGCAGCAATAAATGTTACACTCAGGAATGTACAAAAACAACCATTCAAATAGGGAATTGAGAATCGAGTTTCCGTTCCAAGGATAGGCTTGATAAACCCTTTTTAGTCACACCCTTCGTGGCTTGGCCTGCATTTTTTTTCATCTGTGAACCAAAAACAGCAATTTGTTTAAGGACGGAAATTTGAAATAGACCACCTTTAAAAAGAGGAATGCCTCTGAATATGGCCTTTCTGGAAATACTGGGAATGTGCCACAAATATCAATGGGACCCATGCCTCTCAGACCTCCAGTGCAGAGACCAGTTAAGGTGCAGACTCTCGTGTTGGTCGGTTAGAGAAAATGGCTTCAAAGTCCATTTGAGCCCACTTATGTGTGGATGACCACACCCAAAGCAGAGGTTGTTACTATGGCAACTGGAGGCCAAAATCAGGAGGAGGGGTTCAATTGAAATCACCTCTGCTCTCAGGAACGAAATGGCGTAACTGGAGTGGGTGGAACCTGCAAGTGAACCTTTTTACGTCCTCCTTGCAATGGCCTTCAACATCCAATGCAAAATAGGAAC
>NC_079431.1:13789025-13791525 GCF_026213295.1 Gadus chalcogrammus
GAAATAAACAGGGATAACGTGCTGGGACATGGGCAAAGATGGCGAGAATAAGACCTTTACTTTTCAAGCAAATCGACCAAGCCCCCGAAACCCTCCTATTTAGATAATTGCAGTCGCCAGGCCCTCCGTCTATTGTAGGGTAAACACAATGAGGTCTGTTGCCGTAATGAGGGAACCCAGTGCTGTATTGATCACATTCAGTGGATCAGAGGACCTCTGTCAGTCCCACAGAGCCCACTTTGCCCAAACACAGAATCAAACCCAATCCCTCTAATTTACTGCATTCACTCTGCATCTCTCTCTGTTTGGTTCGCCTCCTGCACAATCTCCTCTCAATAAATTCTCCTCCTCCTTCCCTTCAAAACTCTTTTTTTTTCTGTTACCTCACCCTCTCTCCCTTAGTCTCTCTCTCTCTCTCTCTCTCTCTCTCTCTCTCTCTCTCTCTCACTCTCTCTCTCTCTCTCTCGCTCTGTATCTCTTTTACTTGGTCTCTCCTTCTCTCTCATCCTTGGTCTCTACCCTCTCTCTTCCTTGGTCTCTCCTTCTTTCTCATCCTCGGTCTCTCCTTCTCTCTCATCCTTGGTCTCCTTCATTCGCTGCCTCTTACTTTCTCTGTATCTCTCTCTCTCTCTCTTTGCCTTGCTATGCATCAATGTCCTTATTTATGTAAATCCATTTGCTGTGAGAACGAAGCTTGGCTAATGTCCTGAACACTGGAGGATTTCACACCATTTCTTCCTGGTAACGGTAGAATAATAGAAATGTAAATAGCGTTAAGCCGGGAAGCTTAAGACAACCTCTTAATGAAGGAAGAGTGTGAGAGAGAAATGGAGAAAGAGAAATGGAGAGTGAGTAAGGCATTTCACATTTCACACAAACAGCATTAAAGCATCAAAAGGCTGCCGACATCAGAGGCTGCAGTGCCACACACACACACAGACACACACACACACACACACACACACACACACACACACACGCACACACAAACAAATGCACAAACACATTCACAAACGCACACACAGGAACGCATACACAATCACACACACACACACACACACACACACACACACACACACACACACACACACACACACACACACACACACACACACACACACACACACACACACACACACACACACACACACACACATAAACAAATCTACAAACACCCACACACACATACACGGAGACAGATAAACACATGCACACACACACAGACACACACCTCCACCAGCCACTCAAGCATGTATGTATGGGAACCGACGGCACATCATAGGAATTGAAAAACGTGGGCTAACAACCAGGCCCCTTGAATCCTGAAGCCCTGACTGCTCAGCCTGATAAACACTGAAGGACATTTAAACCGGTTCGCTACAAACACTATTCAGGTGCTTCGTTTCAATGTATAGCACGGCCGCCTCCCGGCAGAGAGGATCAACATATGGAGGGCCAGCCAATGTGGGAGCAGAACACTAGGATACGTCCGTCAGGCTTGTCCTGTCCTGGACCAGCATGACGTCGCCGGGTTCCCATCTGTCCATCACGGGGGAAACGTGACATTTGATGATGTTATTGATGTTAGTATTCATAGGAGAAAGAGAGAGAGAGAGAGAGAGAGAGAGAGAGAGAGAGAGAGAGAGAGAGAGAGAGAGAGAGAGAGAGAGAGAGAGAGAGGTTGAAATATGCATGAGTGCGTGTGTGCGTGCCTGTGTGTGTGTTTGTGTGTGCAGGTTGGTGTACCTGGATCATTGGACAAAGTGAAAAGAGACAGTGAAGGAGAGCTAATGTGTGTGGAAAGACAAAAGGAATACAAAGGTGACCTCTTGGAGGCCTCTGATGAAGAGATTGCTTGTGTGTACGTGTGGCTGTGTGTGTGTGTATGTGTGTGTGTGTGTGTGTGCTTGTGTGTGTGTGTAAGTGTGTGTAGGTGTGCACTTGGTACCCATGCCAGTGTGATGGGAATCTCAGCACAGTGGCAGCGGCAACACAAGAGCAATTAATGTTTTCCAGCAGTGATTAAAAAAGAGCGAATAAGTCAGGCAAGGGAAAACAATGGGAGCGGTGAGAATAGGAAGAAAATGCCAGATAAAGAACTCCTTTGTTCCAGTTACCTCGCCGTATCTCAGCAATATCTCTCGGTTTCTCAGCCCTGCCGTGTGGCCCCCGGAAGCATCACATGATCGTGTGCAGAGGAACCCTGCGTGTCCTTGCTCTGCGTCTCAACCTTGGGATGGGCTCTCTATTAGCACATCAGGCCGTTAAGTCAATCCAAGAGCCAAACAGACCGTTGGACTGATCTTTGATTGTAAAAGCCTGTCAGGCTGGCGAGTTAATCCCGGAGCAGAGTGGGCCAATCAAGCTGTCAGGGCGAGCTCACTGTCAATAACAAAGTCAGGTGCTCGTGTTGAGCCAGACACATGGAGCAGGTCTGACCTTGTACCCGCACACAGAACCAGTAGGAGAGCAGGCACAGCTAATCCAAAGTAATGGCAGC
>NC_079431.1:13796525-13803203 GCF_026213295.1 Gadus chalcogrammus
TGTCTGCCTAGACCCTGAGAGTCACCTGTGGTGGAGATTTCAGAGGCATTCTCCCTCCCTTAACTCACTATTGATTTTGTATGGATTAACTGAAACTATATCGAAAACCGTATTTGTCAACAGCTTCTGATATTATCGGGCCTCATGCCGGATATCCCATGAGGATGTGTTCTACATCAGCCAATTAGAAAGAGGCAAGCATCTGGCACCTCCTTTGTTTACACATCCTCTGGGTATTCACACACCCTCCTCTAGAAGTACTTTCAACACAGAAGTACTAAGTCCGGGTGCAGTGTTCAACAAACTGGGTTGCACTGTAGGAAGAAGAGCAAGAGATTAGCGGACTGATGACCGGACGGTCGTTTCTGATTGGCAATTATACTCATACAAATTCAATGACTCAGCATGAATTACCATTTGTCTCTCTATAGACCTTAATTACCTAGCAGCTATCTTGGATAGGTGGGGAAGGGAAACCTAGAATCTTTGGAGACCCGGAAAAACAAAGTTTGATATGTGATTTCCACGGCAAGGTATATATATATATATACTTTTTATATGTATGTTTTTTTCCCAAGGTTTCCCATCCCAACTTAGGAATATAGCCGCTCGCTGAATGTCTATGTTTGAAGTTTCCCATGTGCTTCTGGGATAGATCAGAGTTCTGGCGTAGGTCGTGGGTTTTGGGTACGGTTCTTGGTTTTGGGTGCGGTTCTGGGTTCTGGGTTAGGTAATGAGTTGGGTACTGGGAATGTTCTGGGTTCTGAGTTGGGTCTGGGTTCTGAGTTAGGTCTGGGATCTGGGTCTAGTTCTGAGTTCTGGGATAGGTTCTGAGTTCTGGGTCGGTCTGGATCCTGGGTTAGGGATACTGGGTTGGGGGTTAGGTCTTGGTTTTGGGTTCGTTTCTGGGTTCTGGGTTGGGTCTGGGTTCTGGGTGGGGTCTGCAGGCTCTGGTTTAGGTTCTGTGTTCTTGTTTCGCTCTCGGTTCTGTGTTCCTGGTTAGGTCTGGGCTCTGGGTTAGGTTCTGTGTTCTTTTTTCGCTCTCGGTTCTGTGTTCCTGGTTAGGTCTGGGCTCTGGGTTAGGTTCTGTGTTCTTGTTTCGCTCTCGGTTCTGTGTTCCTGGTTAGGTCTGGGCTCTGGGTTAGGTTCTGTGTTCTTGTTTCGCTCTCGGTTCTGTGTTCCTGGTTAGGTCTGGGCTCTGGGTTAGGTTCTGTGTTCTTGTTTCGCTCTCGGTTCTGTGTTCCTGGTTAGGTCTGGGCTCTGGGTTAGGTTCTGTGTTCTTGTTTCGCTCTCGGTTCTGTGTTCCTGGTTAGGTCTGGGCTCTGGCTGTAGTTCTCCACGGCAGGGATGTTCACTCATCCCTGCCGTGTGGGTTTAAAAGCCGTTAGCGCGGCAGCTCGCAGCTCGCTCAGCGGGACCATGTGCTTAGTGATGTGTACTGTTGGCTCCTTTGTGACATTTGGAGTGCCTAAATGGAACCATTTTCAGTCTCGGTGTCTCTTACCCTTTTACTTTGCCGTGCTTTGCCTCTCTCCATCAAAAGCTTCCAATTTTCACACTTTCCCCCCCGCTTTGTCTCGCCGTCTCCCCCTTCTTCCTCTCCTTTGTCGTGCCGCCACACAGGGCGCCTCCCACCCATGTCTGATGAACTTACTTCCTCCCGCCTCTTTTTCTCTTTTTTGTCTCTTTTTTGGTTTTGGAATTCTGTCCCACCACCCCCCCATCCACCATCACATCACATCACACTTGACCGGAGAAAAACAGCACGCATGTGTGTGTATGTGTGTGTGTGTGTGTGTGTGTGTGTGTGTGTGTGCGTGCGTGTGTGTATGTGGGGGGTCAGGTTCTGCTTGACAGTTCCAGCCCATATTTAACATTCCTGGCAGCAGCTCACTGCCCGACGTTGCTTCGTAATTGGGTTTGTGAGCAGACATAGACCCCCCCCCCCCCCCCCCCCCTCCCCCCTCCCCCCCTCCCCCAACCGCCCTCCCCCCTCGGTTAAAGAGTCCCTGTCGTCTCTCATTACGCTCTGCGTTTCCTTTACAGGGCGGGACTCCAGCAGTGAGACCGGCCGGACCAGGGCCGGCTCGGGGGTGTCTGACCGGGGCCGGAACCCGGGGGGGGGGGGCAGGCCCGGTCAGGCCTGGACGCCTGACAGATGAGTCATGACAGCCGGACCACGGGTGTGAATCTCTCACGCCGCATCAGTGCAGGCCTCGGAACCGCGAGCAGCGTGGCGGCGGGCCGGCGAGCAGATACACCCCACCACAGCAGTACACGCACACCCTCGATGGGGGGGGGGGGGGGGGGGGGGGGGGGGTCGAATACGCTACATCCACACACAAATGAGGCAAAGACGTGGGTCTATACACACATATAGAGGCACACATGCACACACAACTGCAGGCACAAACACAAACTAGCCGCCGCTCATGGAAACCAGACAACAACAATCTCCACCAATTGATATCCAATTCCTGCCCCTCTGACTGGTCATTAAAACGATGGTCAGTGTCAAACGCCCGGCAAGGGAGAGAGGGAGAATATGGCTGCTGCAGCAGCAGCAGGAAACTCATTAACTGCGGTAACACCGGCCCGGGCGGATTCCACATCGAATAATTATAGGATTTCGGAGTGCTACAAACTCTGGGAATGCTGTCCGAACAAAGAGGAAGAGGGAAGAGAAAAAAAAAGAAATCAATGCTGGAGCATCGTTATCCATTGTCCCCTGAGGGCTCATCAAGACTTTCCAGCTGATCCCTCTTTTACAAGTAATCAAGGTTACGGCAAGGAATTCCCAGTTCCCCTTCCGGACCGCCAGTGGGGGAAAGAAAAGCCCTATTGGAGTCTCAATCTCAAACACACAAGACGAAGAGGGACCTCTAGTCCTCACCGTAGCAGAGTGAACGTCTCCCCCCTCCCCCCTCACCTCATCACTCTCCTCAAGCCTCCATCCACGTTTTGGGCCATGTACTCTCGGATTTTAAATGATTGCAGGAAGAAATTATCACCAAGTGGGAAAGACTTTAACCTTTGATATGTTTCCCTTGAGGGAGGAACGGAGAGGGAGAGGAATGGTGGTGAGCACGGGGCTGATGCTAAGCTTTAATTGCCACCCGGTCCTGATCGTTCATGGAGGAGGGGCGGGGGGGGGGATCTCATACCACACACCCGGCATATGAAGACAGATGTCCCACACCTTTGAACCAGGAAACAATTAAAGCCTGGATCAGCTTATTAATCACCATCACTATGCTGGAGATGTCCTGTTTCACATGTGCTACCGATGGACAGACACGGTGTGGACCAGGACTGAGGCGTCGAACACTACAATTCCCTACCGGCGAAAAAAGACTGCAATTAGTTGTTGTTGTTGTTGTTGTTGTTGTTGTTGTTGTTGTTGTTGTTGTTTTCTACAACATAAAGAGAGGCACAAAGTATTGTCTTGTAAACCTAATCCTAACCCTAAACTTGTATTATGGATAATTCAGAATCCATCTTCACACTTTAAGACGGCGCAATATAAAAAATTGAATTGCAAATTAGGAAAGGCAACAATTATTTTTCGAAAGCTGTAGTTCATCTGTCAGAATTTGTGTCCTTTGTAAGCTTTTTTAAGTGGTTGTTGTGGTCGATATCATGCAGTCTTGGGGAAGGCCAACTGCTTATTGTGAGACGGCTGGGTGACTTGTGTGTTGCAATCTGTGGATCAAAGTGTTTGTATGTGAAGACACTGTCTGCTCACATGTGTATTTTCTAAGTTTGGGTTTATCTGCGCTCAAAAACGCATGCGAACAAGACATTCACACACACACACACACAAGCACACGCAAACACACACTCACACACAGACACACACACACACACATAGACACACATGGAAGCACAGGCAATCACACACAAACACACACACACACACGTGCACACACACACATACACACACGTGATTAAGTGTTTATGTACCAGATTACTAGTTCAACATGAGTTTGTCTGATTCTCCAGCTAACTCCATCCATAATCTTCAGGGCAGACAGCGAGTCTTTTCGAAGGGCCATTAAGTGGCCAAACTGCCCGTTGACACTCAATCACCTTTGACCCTGTGGAGGGAGGGAGGGGGAGGTATTGACTCCACTTGTATCGATATCTGAGCACAGGACCCAGAGGAATCACTTGATTGATTTGATCTCCTGTCCTGCCTTCAATCCATACAGTGCCCGAGAGATAGAGAGAGAGAGAGCGAGAGAGAGAGAGAGAGCGAGAGAGAGAGAGAGAGAGAGAGAGAGAGAGAGAGAGAGAGAGAGAGAGAGAGAGAGAGAGAATCTAAGAAAGAGGTGACGGAGTGAGCCAACACATCTACACTGGCTTAAGAGCTGATCATGGTCCCACGTTCACACAACGCAAGGGGGTTACGGATCCTTTACATCCTTGCGGACCCTCCTGGCGTCCACCGTAAGGGGCTGACGTGCGGCTCCCAAAAATTGTAGCCTTACGTCGAGGCGCTGTAGCAGCAAGGGCTGTGATTGTTCCACTTACTAAAACCCGACGCAGAACCATAAAGGTTCACTGCTGCGTTGAAGCGTAAGCATGGTCATTGCGTTGCAAAAAATTAGGCCTTAACAACCGTATCAAACCAAGTGGACGCAAATAAGAAGGTTACTTTGTTAAAAGTGTATATAAATAATGAGAAAAAATAAATTAAAAAAATAAATGGATACAAATATAATTATTTTATAAATCTACATAAATAAGAACTTTTCTTTGTCGGGGGAGTAAGCATGCTAACCAGCAGGCAAACACAGCCAACACTACTAAGACAGCAATTAAATGACCCAAGAAGACCCATCACTTAGTTAGATAATGGGAATGCAACTGATTTTCGGGACGCCTAATTGCTGAATCAATGTTACTCCATTGATCATTTTCATATAGTTTTAACTGAAGCTACGAGCCAAATGCTCAACTTCCTACATCGTTCTGCTTGACTAGATATAATCATTTTCCAATGCTTTCAATCTTTTTTATTTTTCCAATGAATAGCTTATTATGTGTTCATTTCTAATCTTCAACTGACCAATATCCCCCCATTATCCCCTCCTAGAGTGGGTATGCAGCATAGCGGCTAGAGAAGGTCCAACATTACCAGGAATGACACGAGCAAAACACCTTATCACACTTAACTTCCCCCAGTCCGTTGCGGATGTCTGCACTTAGAGGGGGGGGGGGGGGGGGGGGGGGGGGCGACTGAGCCTAATAATTCATAAGTTTCATAGTTCAGTTCAACCTTACAAGGCTATACAAGGTTTCTCTGGATTCTGGAGAGAAATGGTGGGGATGTTGTTCCTTCCGTACGGACACCTGGCCTGTGTTCTTTGTCCCTGATTGTCCTCCCGGCCGTTTGAAGCACATTATTCATAGATAAGCTGCCTGCTGCCCTTTGTGTCCGTCTCGTAGTCTTTATACGGTGGAGAACCTTTAGCAAAAGGTCACTGCTTAAAACCTCACAGATACCCACTCATGTCGGCCCTAAACGTTGCTCACACACACGCTCGCCGCGGAGGCAGTTGGTGATTTATAGACTGTGTTCGTACACAAACACACAAGTGCACACAATGAGATCTTGGACATGTGGGGATTTCATCAGAATCTGTTTTGGATTCATGGCACGTGTTGTGTTTTGCTCTTCATTAGGTTCCCCATAATGGCAATAACTTACCCCCCTTGGGCTTAACTAACCCGGTGTATTGAGTGCCGGCAATTACTGTCCACGATCCCCAGAAGCTTTTTATCAGTGGCCGCCTGTCTTTTTCTTTCGTTTAAGATCCTATATCTATTCTCGTCATGAACAAAGTTTCCAGCTCCGCTCTTCGCTCTCTCTCATCCGTTTTCCTCTTTTGACCTTTGCATTTGTTCACAATTGATGCTCAATTTGGCTGCATTTAGAGCCAAAATGAGTTTCGCATTAACCTTAGCGGACCCAGCCTCTGACTGATGGGATCGTTTGGTGGCTGTCAATCTCGGCGTATGGACTGAAACCTAAGCTAATTGCTAGAGGTGTCGTCTCTTCTCTGAAAACATCAAAAAATAAGAAACGCTGACTCATCGCTAAGACTCATCCGAAGGAAACCACTCAGCGAAATCAAATCATCGCTCATAAACATAAAGGGATTCCGCGGGGGCATGCGCGTTTCTGGCTCTTGTTTTCCGGAGACAGGCCGATAGATCAGTCAACTGCTGTTTGTTTTTTCACTTTGAAATCATTTTATTATGCCGTACCACACACACACGCACACACAAATGCAGACAAACGCAGACAACACACAAAACCTACACCCTTGAAAACAGATATAATGCTACGAAATGAAACCTCTACAGTGAATGACTTTCCTTGGCACACACACACACACACACACACACACACACACACACACACACACACACACACACACACACACACACACACACACACACACACACACACACACACACACACACACACACACACACACACACACACACACACATACAGACACACACACACACACACAGGTGGCATGAAGAAGCTGCTGTAGAGGTAGAGGTAAAGGTGACCTACCGGAGCCCCTCTTGGAGACCACCTTCAGACTCTGGGACAGCGTGACGTACAGCAGGAAGAGCAGAGGGCTGGGAGGTCTCATCTTC
>NC_079431.1:13803303-13808303 GCF_026213295.1 Gadus chalcogrammus
ATGGTATGTGACAGGGAATCAGATAGCGAAAAATGAAAGTCGACAAAATAGAGGTTGGACAGGGGGAAGGGGAATAAAAAGATGAGGAGAAAAGAGTAAAAAGAAAAAATAGGAATGAGGGATTAAGGAAAGAGGATAGACTAAAGGGAGAATGATAGGGCTGACGGAAGGATGAATCAAGTGTTGGGGGTGGGGGGGAGGGTCAATGGAGGGGATGAGAGGGGAAAAAAACAGGGGAGATAGATGGTGGAGAGAAAGAGGGAGCGATAGCGGGGGGAGGTAGAGAGATGGCGGAGAGAGAGCTGAAGAGACAGGGGGACTGCGGCCAAGTGAAGCAATTTGTATAATGTAAGGGTGAGTGAAGGGACAGCCGAGCGAGCCTCACTGGCTCCCTGGCATCATAACTGCGGACGAGAAAACACCACCGAAACCTGCACGCCGTGGGATTCAGAGGAGACGAGAGAGAGAGGGAGAGAAGAGCCAAGAGGAGTGTGTATATCTATCTATATAGACGTGTGTGTGTGGCAGAGTGATTCTGACCTATGAGGGGAATGCGGCTGCTATATGTCACACTGCTAATTTGTGAGATGGAGGTGTGATTTATTGGCTCTGTTTGATTCTTTCTGGAAGCAGTCAATCTAACAGCGTTTCCAGCGTGAGGCCTACGGTCGCCTTATTGACAATCGACGTGACGAGAAGGAGATGGCCGTCTGAAACCCTCCTCACTGTGGAAATTCCAATAGTTCAATGATGGAAAACAATATGTGCATGAGGCTGTGTGTGTGTGTGTGTGTGTGTGTGTGTGTGTGTGTGTGTGTGTGTGTGTGTGTGTGTGTGTGTGTGTGTGTGTGTGTGTGTGTGTGTGTGTGTGTGTGTGTGTGTGTGTGTGTGTGCGATGGAGTAGGGCTGCTTACTACGGCTGTCTCTCTCTCAAACAACCAATCACAACACACATGTAAATCTCTGACCTTTCGGGATTTATTGTCTTCAGAAAACATTCTGTGATGATTCAGGGATCTTCATCAGTCACAAGAGGCAGTCAGCCTAAGACGTTTGGGTGTGTCTGTGTGTGTGTGTGTGTGAGTGTGAGTGTGAGTGTGAGTGTGAGTGTGTGTGTGTGTGTGTGTGTGTGTGTGTGTGTGTGTGTGTGTGTGTGTGTGTGTGTGTGTGTGTGTGTGTGTGTGTGTGTGTGTGTGTGTGTGTGTGTGTGTGTTTGTCAGTGTTTGTGCGTGTATGTGTTCAGGCATGGATGGGCAAATATGTGTGTGTAATTGGAATGTGCAAATGCACAAGTATGCACGTATGTGTGTGTGTGTGTGAGTGTGAGTGTGAGTGTGAGTGTGAGTGTGAATGTGAGTGTGTGTGTGCGTGTGTGTGTGTGTGTGTCTGTGTGTGTGTGTGTGTGTGTGTGTGTGTGAGTGTGTGTGTGTGAGTGTGTGTGTGTGTGTGTGTGCATAATTGAACATCATGCACTCTTCAGCAAATATGTTTCAAATTAATCCTTAGCTGCTGCAGCACGATGATTATTCCTAAACAAACCATATTTAATCAACTGAGCGCCTCTGTGGCACTCCCCGTCTGCTGGGTGCTGGGTGACAGCTTCCCTTAAATAACAAATATCAATCTGCCACAGTAGGAGCCCGGACACCTCACGGGGGTCCGCATCAGAATAAACCCCACCCGCCTGCTTCCTCTCCTCCTTCTCCTCCGCTCTTACTTCAAAACCCAGAGTCATCAAAACAAAGCCACTCTCCCTCTTCACGTTATCGCAGTTCGTTTTTCAACATTGTCTTTCCAGCCGGTGCCACGCCTCTCTTTGGTTGAACGCATGTGGTTCCGTGCGGCTGTGTCGCAGCACAACCCCTTCAGGGGGCTCGCTGCTATCAACTCACTTTTATAATTGCCAGACCACCCGTTTGGTGGGGCCGGGCGGTCAGGGGGGGGATCTAAAAGTAGTGAATCGTCTTTGGCTCCATCGAACAACACTCCTACCACTACCCCATCATCCACCAGCACCAACCCCCAGCAACACCCTCAACACCGCCCCCACCCCCACCACCACCACCCAGCCTCCCCACGGCAGGAAGCAACGGACGCCAGCACCGGAGGGATCCCGATCTGCCTCGTGAAGGGTGTGTGTCTCAACCCCCAATCAGGCGTTTTTGCCCCCGGTACCGTCAGCTGTCACCTCATGGCCATGCCTCCACACACGCCCCCGCCATCCCCCATCATCTACCCCCCATATGTGTGTGTGTGTGTGTGTGTGTGTGTGTGTGTGTGTGTGTGTGTGTGTGTGTGTGTGTGTGTGTGTGTGTGTGTGTGTGTGTGTGTGTCTGTGTGTGTGTGTGTGTGTGTGTGTGTGTGTGTGTGTGTGTGTGTGTGTGTGTGTGTGTGTGTGTGTGTGTGTGTGTGTGTGTGTGTGTGTGTGTGAGGGGGTGAGTAAATCAGGGTTTAGGGGTCGGGATCATTCGTCACCCAACGAATGGACAGGCATGAGGTGTTGAGACCGGTTTCACAGCGTTGCATTGAAACACCAACATATTGCCTGCTATGTTGCCCCATGGGACCACTGAGAAAGCAGTAGTAGCAGTAGTTCCGCTGTCCCAGTAGTCCCTAATGGCAGTCACAAGCACACACATATGCACATGCACACACACGCACATGGACGCCAAGCACACTCACACACACACAAAAATAAGATTTGCCAATCTAACTAATATATTTTTGACACTGTCAAGCATATATAAGGTAGTCCGATGAAGCCAGGCTCACATGGGATAATACTTTCCTGCTCTACCATTGTGTTTCACTGTGCAATGCAAAACACCATGGTATAATCCTACAGAAATATTTATATAGTTTCATAATGAGGGAATGCATCATCTGAAAACTCTATGGTAATTGTGTGTACTTGGTAATTAAAGAAACAATGAATATGCCACATCTCTGAAGACACATTCTGTTGTTTTTTTCCCAAACGACTATGGAAATGGAAATGGAAATTCTTGACAGAATTGCTGCGGATAGCAAATCTTCAAGAGAATACAAGAAAAATTGCAACGCTGGTGTTTTGACATTTCCCTCAAACCTATATCTTGGTTTGTGTTGAACTATTTAAGCATATATTTGTCAGCGTGATCAAGTACGCCACCAGCAATCATTTCTGAACAGACATAACTACTTCAGAAAATGAAATTGCCATGCAAAAAAAAACGTAATCACACCTTGAATAACCCACGATAATCATTCCCTTTTTCAGACACTCCTCTTTAAACATTCTTTCAAACAAAAGTTTCTCACCCCACCCCCTCCCACCATTCCGACACGTGTCAGAGTTACCCACTACTTCATGATTCGACACCCCTCCACACGCACCGTGACACCCGTTTAGAGCAACAGCTCCGCGGGCACGACAACGGTTCAGATAAGCCTATCAGCTTGAAGGACACGAACACGGGGAACGCAGCGCTGGGCTCCGGTGACATGCGATATGGATGAGGCGCATTTGCATGAGATGTATTATCCAGGCGCACCTCTGAAGATGATGTCCAATAAGTCTCTCCTGTGGACAAACAGGTAGAGGGCGAAGCCAATGAGTCGAACAATCCCACCTCTCTTTGTAGTTCCGTTTCTCCTGCCAGTCGCCGGCTAGAACTGAAACTGCTTCCTTCCAACCTACAACCTAAAACGGTTTAATATCTGGTTGAAGCCTGGAGCATATTTAAAGAAGATACAACTCAATCAATAAAATATATAAAGTTAATTTTTACAAGAGCACAGCAAAAACAATAACAAGGATTCTTCCAAAAAAAACTTGAGTTCATCCAGGCATGTTTCAGCACCATGGATAGCTCCGCACACGGGGCTCTCTTATTGAAGGCAGATCCCATGTATAATGAGACATTCTAAGAACATACGGTAACATTACAACAACACATGACAATCCAATGCTACCATAGGCTGTACTGTGGCACGGGGCCAGTTCAATAAGATATTTGAAGCACGGCCAGATGGCGTTTGGACTCTTCCGTCAGCTTGATATGTCACCATATCAACAAAACAAAAACGTTCTTTGTGGGTTCCTCGCAAATTATTCATCTTCCAAGCCTCTCAGTGACTGTGCCAGATCACAGGGAAAAAGGCGGTCACTATGAGCCTATATTACATTTCAGCTTGTTGGAATTGAATACAAACTGTTCAATTATGCTAAATGCTATATCTGCGCCGTACACTATTCAGGGTCAACTCATTCATAACCTCTGTTACACGACATGTTGTGAGGAGAAAGGAATGAAAAACGGGTATTAAGGATGAAAATGAATAAGTGATAGGGAGGTGTGTGAGGAGAAAGGCTCCACAGACACGCCCATGCTCTGGCCACACTGTTCCTACAACAGGCCATCATCATTATCACCATCCGTCAGTCAAACCCCTGCTTCACGCTGTACACCCGCACGCTCTTACCCTGTGGGGGCCGTCATGTTTCCCCACAGGGGGTGGCGCTCTACCGTCGGTTAGAATGTCAAACACAACCTTGACCGGCGAGGTGCTGGGAAAGGGCACCATGGTTACAAAAGGCTGAAACTTTGAGGCTCCAGTGTGGAGGTTTTTCTCCAGCAATGGTGTAGGGGGGGGGGGGGGGGTGGAGGCATAAGTGTAACCATTAAATGAGCGTGGCAATACAAACGGATGATGAGTATGTCCCAGAATAGAACTAAACAACTAGAACAACAAAAGCCAGGGATCATCCATTAACTCGTGCTGTATTTGTGTTTCGGTGTGCGTGTGTGTACTCGTGTGTATACCTGTTTGTGTGTGTATGTGTGCATGTGTGTATGTGTGTGTGTGTGTGTGTGTGTGTGTGTGTGTGTGTGTGTGTGTGTGTGTGTGTGTGTGTGTGTGTGTGTGTGTGTGTGTGTGTGTGTGTGTGTGTGTGTGTGTGTGTTTGAATGCAAATGTGTGTATGCATGTGTGTACATTGATGTGTTTGTGTGTGTACG